>NC_080171.1:71901766-72137207 GCF_950295315.1 Erinaceus europaeus | reverse complement strand
AAAAATATGGAGAAAGTTAAGGAATGTAAGTAGTGATGTAATATTGAGGAAATGACACCATCCTTACATGCTGCTAAAGACAAGCACAATCCTAGTTCACCTGAAGGCCTTTCACATGTCACTGGCATTTCCCTTTTTGCTTTGTGGACTCTTAAGTGTTCTTGTCTTTCACAGAACACTACTTTCATAAAAGAATTTATATTTGTTATTTACGCATTTGTTATTCAGAGGCAGCTTTACTGAGAAGCTGAATAATTTCCTTCTTAAAAACAAAACAAAACGTAAGGATCTCGGTTCGAGCCCCCGGCTCCCTACCTGCAGGGGAGTCGCTTCACAGGCGGTGAAGCAGGTCTGCAGGTGTCTTATCTTTCTCTCCCCCTCTCTGTCTTCCCCTCCTCTTTCCATTTCTCTCTGTCCTATCCAACAACGACGACATCAACAACAACAATAACTACAACAACAATGAAAAAGAAGGGCAACAAAAGGGAAGTTAAATATATAAAAAAAAAAAAACTATTTCAACAGCCTGGGAAGTAGTGCAATGGCTATATTGTTGGACTTAAGAGTATGAGGTCCTGAGTTTGATCCCTGGCATTACATTACAGTACAGTACATGTGCTAGAGTAATGCCTACCTACTCTTTAATAATTATTAATAAATATTTGAAAAAAATTATTTTATGCTTTCCCTACTGACTTCCCCATATTGTTCACAATAGAGCACTGGAAAAAAATATTATGAATCTTAGGATGAAGACTAATGTCACTCATTTTGCTGCTTATTCAAGAGGATAATTTCACTGCTTATCTTTGACCATTTTCTCTTTCTTGAAAAACTGTTTCCTTGACATCACATACTCTTCTGATTTTTCATTTTTCATTATTTATTTATTTATTGGATAGAAACGGCCAGAAATTGAGAGAAAAGGGGGTGACAGACACCTGCATCACTGCTTTCCCCCTGCATGTGGGTACTGGGGCCTGAAAGCTGGGTCCTTGAACACTGTAACATGTGCGCTCAACCAGGTGCTTCACCACCTGGCCCCTTCTTCTGATTTTTCCGTCGATTTCTCTGACTTTTTTTTTTTTTTTTTTTTGCCTCCAGGGTTATTACTGGGGCTTGATGCACTACGAATCCACCCACGACTCCTGGAGGCCACTTTTCCATTTTATTGCCCTTGTTATCATTATTATTATTAGTAGTATATCATTATTATTGTTGTTGTTGTCATTGCTGTTGTTGCCTCTGGGTAGGACAGAGAAATTGAGAGAGGAGGGGAGACAGAGGAGGGAGAAAGATAAACACCTGCAGACCTGTTTCACCCATTCTTCTCCTCTTCTTCCTCCTTTTGTCTTTTCCCCATTTTTAATTTGTGATTAATGGGTTACAACATTGAAAAATCACGGTGTTTAGTTCCACACCCACCACCAAAGCTCTGTGTCCCCACACTCCCACCTCCCAGAGATAACCACTATCACAAAATTTTAAAAATCTTAGAAATAATTTGCTTGATTACCCCCCAAGTTTATGCATATCAGTTCTCTAGAATCCACATAATAAGTGAAACCATCCTGTAGTTGTCTTTCATTTCTTTATTTTGTTAAGCAGAATCACCTCAAGTTCTATCTGTTTTGTCCTAAGGGACAGAATATTGTCATTTTGGTTGCAGAGTAGTATTCCATGGACTTTATATCCCATAACTGTTCTTAGTCAGAAACTTACCAATGAGCATTTAAATTGCCTCCACTCTTTGGCTAATAACATAGCCTCCCACCCATTCCTTTAATTTCCAGATAGTTTCTTGAATTCAACATGTGCAGAACTTTTTTTTTTACTTTAAATTTTATTGTGGGGGAATTAACACTTGACAGTTGTTGACACATGAGTACAATTCCTCATCTCCCCATGGCAAGTCTGCAAAAACACTTTCACCCCAGATTAGATCCTTTTCCACCATCATGCACCAGGAGTCTGTCCTTACTTTACCCAGATTCCTTTACTTCGGTGCAATACACCACACCCAGTCCAAGTTTTACTTTGTGTTTTCCCTTCTCTCCTTGTTTAAGTTCCACCAGTAAGTGAGATCATCTCATATTCAACCTTCTCTTTTTGGCTTATCTCACCTACCTTGATTCCTTCAAGCTCCATCCACAGTGACACGTCCAGAACTTGTTATGTAGCCACACCTTTACATCCAGTTCCTATGATCCCATCCACTAGGCATACATTAAACTTTTTTTTTTTTTAACCAGAGCTTAACTCTGGCTTATGGTGGTATGGGAGATTGATCCCAGGACTTTGGAGCCTCAGGCATGAGAATCTCTTTGCAATAACCATTTTGCTATCTACCCCTGCCCAATACTTTAAACTCCTTATCTAAGGCTTGAGTCATGTTACCCATTTCCTTTAACATATCCCCTGCATTTTAATCTCAATGTTATTTATTAATGTCTGTCTGTCTGATTGTGTCTTTGCGTTTTGCTTTACTTGATCTTTCTAAGTGTCAGTGGTTTCCATTTGGATTCAAGTTCAAATACCTTACAAGGAATGGTAAGGTTCTGTATGATCTGGTTCTTACCATCCTCTCTAGCCAGGGAAACTGCTGCCCAGATACAGTGAACTAATTTTATTTCTAAAAGGTGCCAGGTATTTTAGTCCCTGCAACCAAAATGACAATATTCTGTCCCTTAGGACAAAACAGATAGAACTTAAGGTGATTCTGCTTAACAAAATAAAGAAATGAAAGACAACTACAGGATGGTTTCACTTATTATGTGGATTCTAGAGAACTGATATGCATAAACTTGGGGGGTAATCAAGCAAATTATTTCTAAGATTTTTAAAATTTTGTGATAGTGGTTATCTCTGGGAGGTGGGAGTGTGGGGACACAGAGCTTTGGTGGTGGGTGTGGAACTAAACACCGTGATTTTTCAATGTTGTAACCCATTGTTAACTTCTCTGGGTCAGTGTCCCTACTAGAGGTCCTATAGCATAGTCATCCCTCATAACTGCCTTTTCATTCCTCTGGATTTTCCTTCATGTCTGACTCCTTTTCTAAGTTTCATGCAGAACTCTTAGGAACCAGCTTTATAATGAACGGTAATGAACAGTACACAAGACAGATATTTTGAATGAATAAACTTATAATTGTATGCTTCATAATGTGGTTGGTAGGTCCAAGTTGTCTCTTAAATCCATCCTTTCCTTTCCATCTTCACTTCAGCCCCTTGTTTGGCTCTTTTTTTTTTTTTGCCTCCAGGATTATTGCTGGGGCTCAGTGCCTGCACCATGAATCCACTGCTCCTGGAGGCCATCCCCCCCCCCTTTTGTTGCCCTTGTTGTTGTAGCCTTGCTATCGTTATCGTTGTTGTTGATGTTGTTTGTTGTTGGATAGGACAGAGAGAAATGGAGAGAGGAGAGGAAGACAGAGAGGGGGAGAGAAAGACAGACACCTGCAGACCTTCTTCACTGCCTGTGAAGCGACTGCCCTGCAGGTGGGGAGCTGGGTGCTTGAACCACGCCGGTCTTGCGCTTTGCACCACCTGCGCTTAACCCACTGTGCTACCCCCTGACCCCCTTGTTTGACTCTTATGTGTACAGTCTCTGACTTAGCCTTGGACTGGTTTTAAGAATTTCCTTACTGCTCTGCTTCAAGATCTATCTGTTCCTTTCATTCTGTAGTTCACACCTTAGTGATGTTGAGCTTCTTTCAGGTGAGATCAGGTGTGTTCAGGGTGATGGCTGTAGACTTGAGCATCTTTCAAAGGAAATCTGAACTCAAGCCGTAACCTCTTCAACAGTTTAAGAAAACTGACTTAAAAATACTGGGAGACCCTGTGACTCAGTACCTCCTTCGTAGTTTACCCTAGAAAACTTGCAAATGTACATTAGAATATATGTACAGAGGGCTGGGCGATAGTGCAGTGGGTTAAGCTCACATGGTGGGAAACGCAAGGACTGGCTCAAGGATTCCAGTTCCCCACCTGCAGGGGGTCGATTCACAAGCAGTGAAGCAGGTCTGCAGGTGTCAATCTTTCTCTCCCCCGTCTGCCTTCTCCTCCTCTCTCGATTTCTCTCTGTCCTATCCAGCAACAACAGCAATAACAACAACAATAATAACAACAATAAACAATAAGGGCCACAAAAATAGCCTCCAGGAGCAGTGGATTTGTAGTGCAGGCACCTAGCCTCAGCGATAACCCTGGAGGCAAAAAATAAATAAATAAAAATAAAAATAAGTATTTAAAAAAATGGGAGTCGGGCAGTAGCACACATAGTGCAAAGCGCAAGGACTGGCTAAGGATCCAGGTTCGAGCCCCCGACTCCTCACCTGCAGGGGAGTCGCTTCACAGGCGGTGAAGCAGGTCTGTAGGTGTCTCTCTCCCCCTCTCTGTCTTCCCCTCCTCTCTCCATTTCTCTCTCTCCTATTCAATAACAACGATAATAATTACAACAATAAAACAACAAGGCAACAAAAGGAAATAAATAAATACTTAAAAATTAAATAAAATAACATTTAAAAAACTTTTAAAAAAGAATATATGTACAAGCTTGCACATAGAAGCTCTTAGCAACACTTTTTGTAACTCTAAACACTAGAAACCACCTACATGTTCATGAACAGATAAAGAGATTAATGACACATTGATACAGTTGAATTACACAATTATGCACTTAAGGTTTGTTTTCCATTTTCCTCTGTGAACTTTGGTATATGTAATTCACAAAGCAACTGTCTTCAACCTGAGGACAGATAGATAGATATACTAGGTTTACTCTGCCACCTACTGGGTAAAGTTAGTGTAGCTATATGAATTTTTTTTTTTTTTTGCCTCCAGGGTTATTGCTGAACTTTGGTGCCTGCACCATGAATCCACTACTCCTAGAGGCCATGTTTCCCATTTTGTTGCCCTTGTTGTTGTTATTGTTGCCATTGCTGTTGTTGTTGTTGGATAGGACAGAGAGAGGAGAGGCACAGAGGGGTACCAAAAGAAACCTGCAGACCTTCACTGCCTATGAAGCGACCCCCCTGCAGGTGGGGAGCAGGGGGCTTGAACCAGGATCTTTATACCAGTCCTTGCATAAACCGATACGATACCGCCCAGCCCCCTGAATTATTTATTTTTATTTTTTAAAATTTTTTGTGAGATTTTTCTTAGTATTTATTCCCTTTTGTTGCCCTTTTTTTTTAATTGCTGTAGTTATTACTGTTGTTATTGTCGTTGTTGTTGGATTGGACAGAGAGAAATGGAGAGAGGAGGGCAAGACGGGGAGAGAAAGACACCTGCAGACCTGCTTCACTGCCTATGAAGGGATTCCCCTGCAGGTAGGGAGCCAGAGGCTCAAACCCGGATCCTTGTGCCGCTCCAGTGCTTTGCACCACGTGTGCTTAACCCACTGCGCTACCGCCCAACTCCCTAAACTTTTTTTTTTGCCTCTAGGGTTATCGCTGGGGCTTAGTGCTTGTGCTACGAATCCACTACTCTTGGAGGCCATTTCCCCCCCATTTTTGTTGCCCTTGTTATTGTTGGATAGAACAGAGAGAAATCAGGAGAAGAGGGGAAGACAGAGGAGGGGAGAGAAAGATACCTGCAGAGCACTTCACCGCCTTAGAGACAACCCCCTGCAAGTGGGAATCCGGGCCTCAAACTAGGATCATTACACCAGTCCTTGTGCTTCGTGCCATGTGCACTTAACTTGCTACGCCACCACCTACCCTCTGAGTTTGTTTTTATAAAACCATATATTCTGTAGGAACTTGTTAGTAGCACAGGAAAATTTTTCGTGATTTTAAAGGACAATTTCAAAAAACTTTTTTTCTAATTTTTTATTAGAGAGGATAGAGAGAAATTGGGAGAGTGGAAGATAGACACACCTGTAGACCTGCTTTGCAGACCCCCTGCTGGTGGGCAGCGGGGGTGGAACCAAAGTCCTTATGCTTGGTAATATGTGTGCTTAACTGGGTGCATCACCACCTGGCCTGTGAAACCAAACATTCTAGCCACTATTTACACTTGATATAGCTATTCACCATTTGTGTGTAAATGTGTATAATTAATGTTATAGTTTGCTTTAAGCATGTTGAAAGTCACCGTATATATAGTAAGTTTGAATGTGTCTAGTTAATGATAAGATATTGACATAAAAGATATGCAAATTTTAGGAAGATAAGCCATGAAGCATTGTAATTATGTGAAATGATTTATATATTTTGTAAACTATTTGAATAAATACTTAATAGATAACTAAAGGGCCGAGCAGTGGTGCACTGGGTTAAGTGAACATAGTAGGATGCACAAGGGCTCTTTCCAAGGGTCATAGTTCGGATCCCCTGGCTCCCCACCTGCAGGGGGGGGGGGGCCTCTCCTTCCTCACCTCTCTCAATTTTTCTCTGTACTATCAAAAAAAAAAAAAAAAAACTGAAAAAAATGGCCACAAGGGAGTCAGGTGTAGCACAGCGGGTTAAGCACAAGTGGTGCAAAGCCTAAGGACCGGCATAAGCATTCTGGTTCAAGCCCCCGGCTCCCCACCTGCAGGGGAGTCACTTCACAGGCGGTGAAGCAGTTCTGCTGGTGTCTGTCTTTCTCTCCCCCTCTCTGTCTTCCCCTCCTCTCTCCATGTCTCTCTGTCCTAATAATGACAACATCAATAGCAACAAGAATAATAACTACAACAATAAAAAGACAACAAGGGCAACAAAAGGGGATAAATAAATAAATAAATAAGTAAATATTTTTAAAAAATGGCCACAAGAACAGTGGATTCATGGTACAGGCACCTAGCCCCATCGATATCCCCAGGGGCAAAACAAACAAAAAACCAGATAACTAGTTGCCTTTACAATAATTGTATTACAAGTTATGTCGAAGGCAATTTTTTTTTCTTTTAAATCAAAGAAAGCTGTGTGATTAGAACTGCAAGAGTATTTATAAAATTGATATTTTAACAATAAGCATTTTTATGATTTTCAAAGGTTTAATCTTTTCCTCTAAAATTGTCTATACCATAGTTACTATACAGTATTTGAAAAGTAATTTGCAAACTTTTGAAAACATTAGAACTCTTTTAGTCATTTTTGTAGTTTTTTTTTTTTTTAATTCTTTATTGGGGGATTAATGTTTTACATTTCACAGTAAATACGATAGTTTGTACATGCATAACATTTCTCAGTTTTCCACACAACAATACAACCCCCACTAGGTCCTCTGTCATCCTGTTCCAGGACTTGTACTCTTCCCCCCACCCTACCAGAGTGTTTTACTTTGGTGCAATACATCAACTCTCTGAGCAGTCTGTTTTCCTTTTTTTTTTTTTTTTCTTTTTTCTTTTTAATTTCTTTGGGGGGGAATTAATGTTTTACAGTCGACAGTAAATACAATAGTTTGTACATGCATAACATTTCTCATTTTTCCACATAACAATACAACCCCTACTAGGTCCCCTGTCACCCTTTTCCAGGGCCTGTACTCTCCTCCCCACCCACCCAGTCTTTTACTTTGGTGCAGTATACCCACTCTCCTTCAGGTTCTACTTGTGATTTGCAAACTCTTGAAAATATTAGAACTCTTTTAGTCATTTTTGTATTTTTAAAATTAGTCTTTGAAATTTTTTTAAGACAAATATATTTTACAGGTGCTGGGAAGACAACTCTTCTGAACTATATTTTGACTGAACAACATAGTAAAAGAGTAGCAGTTATTTTAAATGAATTTGGGGAAGGTAAGTGAAGCTCAGTAAATGCCATGTTACAAAAATTTGTACAACATTGTACTTTTCTTTTTCCAGAGCATTGGTGCTGTGGGGATTCAGCCCTGGACCATAGCGCCTTAGGCATAAGAGTCTATTTGCATAACAAAATGCTATCTCCCCTACCCTAGAACATTGTATTTCCATGGGTGAATTGATGTTTCCATATTTGAAAAATGAAAATGCAAGATATAACTTGGTCATAATAATGGTGAATCATTTTGGAAAAGATTGATAACTGTCAAACTTTTTTTTTTTTTAAATTATCTTTTTTCATTGGATGTAGACAGCCAGAAATTGAGAGGGTAGGAGGAGATAGAGGGAGAGAGAGAGACAGAGAGACTCCTGCAGCCCTGTTTCACCATTCATGAAGCTTTCTCCCCTGCAAGTGGGACCAGGGGCTCAAACCTGGGTCCTTGTGCACTGTAACACATCATTCAACCAGGTGCACCACTACCTGGCCCCACTGTCAAACTTTTATACAGATTTTTGATACTGCAATCATACTTAATTTCTGTAAAATTTTATTTTGTATAATTTGGGAATCCATACAGAATTACATTTTACTCTAACCCACTTTAAATTATATATATATATATATATATATATATATATATATATATATATATATATATATATATATATATATTGGATGGAAACAGGAATCAAGAGGAAAAGGGGAGGTAGTAATGGAGAGAGAGAGAGAAACATTTGCAGCACTGGTTCACTGCTGTGAAGCTTCCCTTTGCAAGTGGGGGCTTAAACCTTGGTCCTTGAGCATAGTGACATGTGCTCTCAACTAGTTGCACTACAGCCCTGCACTAAATAAAATGTATGTGAAATCAGTAACTACAGAAGTACAGATCTAAACATGAAAGATCATTAAAAACAAAACAAAACTAGTAAAATGCTTCTATGTTGCTGACTATAAGTCAGAAATATAAAGTTATGTGGTCCGGGATGTGGCACAATGATAAAGCTTTGGACTCTCAAGCATGAGGTCCCAAGTTCAATTCCCAGCAGCACATGTGCCAGAGTGATGTCTGGTTCTCTCTCCTCCTATCTTTCTCATGAATAAATAAAATCTTTAAAAACAAATAAATAAAAGTTATTATGTCTCCATTTTGTTGAATATTTATTTTTTGCAAAGAGGTTAAAACTGAAGAATTTTTAAATAAGTCAAATATACACTCATCATTCTCGAACTATTTCAATTATCAGTAAAAATTTTTGCATTTCATATTCCAATGTTTTGTCTTTAATTCTAATCTGTAGTTTAAGAAGTCTGTACTGCAATATTGACACAATCCTTTGATTACCATTAAAGTTCTTTTTTAAAATATCAATTTTAATAAAAGCTCACTTTCAGCAAAAAAAATAATAATTCCTCTTTGGTTATTTGTTAAAATATATATATTTTTTTCTCTCCCTCTTGGGGTATGGACCAACATTTTTTTGGGGGGGGGGTGTAGAAGGTAGATCTTTGCCATCTGTAATTGCTTCTCTGCTGGATATGGCAATTGGTGGGTTAATTCATACCTCTAGCCAGTTTCTGTCTTTCCCTTGTGGGGCTTTGGAAAGGTGAGGTTCTGAGACACATTGGTACAAAAATTTGTAATTTTTGCTTGAGCTCAACATGTAACCTAGAGGTGGACTAAAAATATTATATGGGAAGATGTAGTCAGAATTGAGAATAGAGCTAGAACTGAATTAGAGCAGTGAGTAGCTCTCAAACTTGAAGAGAATATATAAATACAAGTAACCGTTTATCACATCAATCTAACCCAGGGCCCATGTACATTCATATTTAGCCTATATAACCTCCAAGTCTCTGTCTGTCTGTGTTTGCAGTCTATGTTCACAGCTAGGAACATTCTAGGCTGCACTCATTTCAGGACCAGTTTTCCTTGTGTTGGTAGAGTAAGCTATCCCAGCCTCCCTTCGGAAAGTGGGACAGTCCCTACCAATGCTACTTTATATTGAGGGCATGGTCCTGGAGAGGCCCACAAGAGGGCTTATGATGATGATCCTGATAAAAGTGACCAGTGATGATGGAGAAAGGGATCTACTAGAAGTCTATGCCCATTATATCTTTGGGGGAATCCTAGGATTCCCTGACTAGAACCCCGGGTGATAGGGTGACCTGGCAGTGATAAAAAAAAGTTCACCATTAAGTGAGCCAGTCTCTTGCCCTTTTCCAGATTTTGTAGTACTCCCCTATTTTTTTTTTTTAATTTCTTTAAACTTTATTTAATTTGATAGGACAGAGAGGAATTGAGGAAGGGGAGAGAGGGAGAAAGACACCTATAGACCTGCTTCATCACTTTGTGAAGCTTTCCCCCTGCAGGTAGGGTCTGGGGGTTTGATCCCAGGTCCTTGCTCATGGTAATATATGTACTTAGCCAGGTGCAACAGTGCCCAGTCCCTGTAGTTTTTTTCTTTATCTGATGAGCTTGGACTTTTCCCAGCTGTTAAAGCGGTGCATGTCATTTGTTGTATCCAGACTGGTATTAGGTCTGTGGGGTCTGACCTCAAGTTGGGGATGAAATACACATAGGATTTTGTGGGGTCTAAATTAACCTTTAATTTTATTATATTTACTTGTTTGATGATTCTAATAAAGGTTGTCACAGGGACAGTAATTGTCCTTTAGTTGATATATTTTTTGCCAATATATCTCTTGGCCAGTTGTATTTCTTCTAAAGATTATCAAGAGGTGACAAATCTATAGATTACCTAAATCTAAACAGATGAAAACAGGCTGGAGGTATGAATCAACCTGCCAATCCCATGTTCAGCAGAGAAGCAATTACAGATGCCAAAACTCCTACCTTCTGCACCTCTCAAAAATTTTTTTTGGTCCATACCCCAAGAGGGGGAGAAAAAAATATATCTAACTCTTTAGGCAAATCTAAAGGTTATCAAACTGATGCTGTCAAAAGAGATTAGGAGATGTATCTTTCTTTTGTGTAGGTAGTTGAGTTGACTGAGGGAAGTGAAGTATGGGCTAGGAGAGGAGGATGTCTAGGCCTGAGTAATAAATATTTCATTAGAAAATTTATGGTATCTTCTTTAAGCCATTCTGCTAAGTTGTCACGCTTATTAGGTCTAGGTCTACTCATAGAGGACTGTTAAGCACCTTTACTTTGAGGTATATAGTTGCCCCTCAGGTACTTTATTAAGATATGGGTGCAGACAATCCACTTTGGAGTTCTCCTTTGAGGGACTTAAATCCTTCTACAGAGAAAAGTAGTCTAGAGTTCTATAGCTTAAATAATGAAGTTGTATAAATGGAATAAAAGAATATTTGAAAGCTAGTTTTCTGCTTTGAGATTTGCTCCACTCTTAAGTACCCTCTCTCCTCTTTGGTTTTGGTTGACTGGTATGTAGAATCTAAAGAATGCTTCTTAAAACTATTCTAGGAAGTGCTGTGGAGAAATCCTTAGCTGTTAGCCAAGATGGAGAGCTCTATGAAGAATGGCTGGAACTCAGAAATGGTTGCCTCTGCTGTTCTGTAAAGTGAGGAATATGTTTACTATATGTCCATTGACTCATAATAAATGTTTATTGATTGTATTCCCAGCTTCAGCTTTGATTTAATTCTTGTCAAATTTAACTACAACTACACAGTTTGCTTCATTGTATTTTTAAATAGACTCCATAGGATGTATTTTTCTTAGAGTGTTTATTTTCCTTTCTGCTACAGTTCTTTGGCGCTTTTAACTGAAATTTTTATTGTTTAAGATATCACAATTTATTTAATAATTTCTTGTTCATGAAAGCCATATTTCATGTTAAAATAATTATTCTGATTTAATTTGCCATTGGTCTGATTTTCATCACTAATATACCACAGATCCTAGAGAAAGACTGACTGGCTTGAGAAGATACCTCACGTGGGTAGTGCACTTGCTTCCTTTGTCACGCACATGACCTGGGTTCTTATCTAGGCTTCATTGCACTGGAGGAAGCTTTGATCTATGGTGTCTTTCCTCTCTCTGAAAAAAGTGCTCTTTGGACAGTGAAGCCTCACTGAGCAAAAACAAATAAAAGGACTTGACACACTCACTCAGATGTTTAAATATTACATTAACTAGGAAAACTAGTACCTTTACTTTTAATTTTATGTATTCTAGTGAGTTAAATTTCTTGTGGACCATTTACTATCTTGAATGTTTGACTTTTGAAGTCAAATATATTGATAAGACTAAAATCATAATAGATTTTCTTGAACATCCAGAAACAGTCCCTTAAATATTGCTCATTAGAGACAAAGGGAAACTAAAGTGTTATATCCTAATTCAGACTTTAGTTTGATACAATGATTTTAGTTTTAAAACTAAACTCTTTTAGTTTTAAAAAATTATCTCATACATACACTGCCAGGCTGGAGTAGTGGCTCTGCTTATGAACTCTGAGACAGACAGACAGACAGACAGACAGGGCTTTCAGGTTCTAAACCTGTCCTTCCCAGAAGCTGGTGGTTCACTGCAAAAACAAACAAAAAACACTTGGGGGTCGGGCAGTAGCTCAGCGGATTAAGTGCAAAGCTCAAGGACTGGCATAAGGATCCCGGTTAGAGCCCCTGGCTCCCCACCTGCATAGGGGTTGCTTTACAGGTGGTGAAGCAGGTCTGCAGGTGTCTATCTTTCTCCCTCTCTGTCTTCCCTTCCTCTCTCCATTTCTCTTTGTCCTATCCAATAACAATGGCATTAATAACAACAATGAGAATAACAACAAGAGCAACAAAGGCAACAAAAATGGGGGAAAAATAGCCTCCAGGAGCAGTGGATTCGCAGTGCCAGCACCGAGTCCCAGCAATAACCCTGGAGGCAAAAAAAAAAATTATCTCATACATATCTTTTGTTTTTTACTTGAGTGTATATTCATCTACCTTTTCCTCCCTGTTAGTAAATACTGTATAGAAATGTTTTTAGATGCTTGGGACTAAGTTAAGTGTTTACATGTCTAAAGATACTTTTGTCTCAGGTTTCTGAGAATATTATAAAGTGTTTGTAAGAACTCTTAAAAAATTCTGACAACTGTATGTTGTATTTTTATATTTTCTAGGGACAATGGACTTCGAGCTATTGAGAATTTGATGCAAAAGAAAGGGAAATTTGATTATATACTGTTAGAAACCACTGGGTTGGCAGATCCTGGTAAGAAATATCATTATTAGTAGCCAGAATATAGTTCTTAAATATTTAACAAAGCATATTAGAGAAGTATCTAAAACAAACATTGTTTAAATTTTTTTCATTCAAAAAAGGAAAAATACAAGATTATCATGTTTCTTTAGCAGATGAATCATGATCAAAGTACTTGGTACTTCAAAGTTTTATTGGTTGATTTAGGTTTAGTGGGCAGGTTGTTAGAAATATGAGAAATATAGTCTAGGTGTTCCATTCAGAGGATGCATTGCAGGGGTCATCTGTCCAAGGAAGTCTGGTTGGCATCATGCTACCATCTGGAACCTGGTAGCTGAAGAGAGGGTTAGTAACAAGTTGCTAATCATTAACCTAAAGGCTAGAATATTGCACATGAATATTTGGGGTCTTCATTCTTTAGATAGCTAGTAGGCATATTTTAGTTATATTCCAAAGGGCCTGTGGCTATATTAGTTTGTTTTGTTTTATTTTCCCTGAGCCTGAAATCTGATATGCAGGTGGATCCTAGTTTTTGTGTGTCTGGGGAGATGATGTCATGCCTGGAAAAAGGACCCGAAAGCTGGATCTGGGAAGAGAGTAGCTCCCAAATATGGGAAAAATGTATAAATATTGTTGACTGTAAATCCCATTGATTTGATCTGATCTGGGGCCCATATTCATATATTTCTGATAGGTCTTATTGATGATAGGACTTGGACAATTAGACTGGTGTTAAATGTTAATTTAAATCTGTGGGATAAAAATAAATAAATAAATAAAGTATCTCTTTTTAAACTATCAGTTTCTTTAAGGCCATGCTGTGGCATATCTGATAGAGTGTGCACATAGCCATGTGCAAGGACCCAGGTTTAACCCACTGAGCCCCACCTATAAGAGAGAATCTTCACAAGCAGTTGAGCAAGGCTGCAGGATT
The DNA here is from genome assembly GCF_950295315.1 of Erinaceus europaeus. Taxonomy (NCBI): domain Eukaryota; kingdom Metazoa; phylum Chordata; class Mammalia; order Eulipotyphla; family Erinaceidae; genus Erinaceus; species Erinaceus europaeus. The sequence continues at coordinate 72,123,376 of NC_080171.1, read as the reverse complement.
CTCTCTTTCTCTCCCTCCATGTTTCTACTTTTTAATACTTATTTATTTATTCCCTTTTGTTGCCATTGTTGTTTTATTGTTGTAGTTATTATTGTTGTTGTTGATGTCATTGTTGGATAGGACAGAGAGAAATGGAGAGGGGAGGGGAAGACGGGGAGAGAAAGATAGACACCTGCAGACCTTCTTCACCGCTTGTGAGGTGACTCCCCTGCAGGTGGGGAGCCAGGGGCTGGAACCGGGATCCTTATGCTGGTCCTTGTGCTTGGTGCCACGTGCACTTAACCCGCTGCGCTACTGCCGGACTCCCCACGTTTCTTTTTTTTTTTTTCATAATTTTATATTTAATTTTTAGTAGTTTTAAATAATAAGCTTAAGACAATTTATGCTTTTTTATTTTTTTATTTCTTTATTGGGGAATTAATGTTTTACATTCGATAGTAAATACAATAGTTTGTACATGCATAACATTCCCCAGTTTTCCATTTAACAATACAACCCCCACTGTCATTTATCATCCTTCATGGACCTGTATTCTCCCCACCCACCCACTCCCACCCCAGAGTCTTTTACTTTGGTGCGATATGCCAATTCCATTTCAGGTTCTACTTGTGTTTTACGTTTCTATTTTTTATGGTGGGGAGAGAGGCCACTCAGAGATGTGGAGTTGTATTGGCACCTAGTCCCATCCATAATTTTGGTGGAAAAAAGAGACAAACAAATGTGTATTATCAGTTTCTTCCATTATAATTAGTTTGTATATTAAAAATGTTTTTACTTCTTTCTTTCTTTCTTTCTTTCTTTCTTTCTTTCTTTCTTTCTTTCTTTCTTTCTTTCTAATTACTTATTGGATGTCAGACTCTCTGGTGGGGAGGCCCCTTCCTGGGCAAAAACTTTAGAGCTTACCCGCTCTGTTGTGCATCAGATGCAGAGGGCCCAGAAGGAATATCCCAGGGCAGCAGGGGTGAGCGACGGATCTTTCCCTGTGTAGCAAGAGGTGCCACCAGAGATCACCAGGGGAATGTGTCGTGCACAAAAATCCGTTTATTAAACAGCAAAGCAGGGCTTATAAGGGGTCACAGGAGGAAGTGGCATGTGTATGCCATATATGGTAGGGAGGCAAAGGACCTGGGGGAAGGTCAGGACTTTTCCAGTAATTGTTGAGCAAGAGGTTTAATTGGTTAAAGGAACAAGAAAGCAAGGTTATCAGTAACCAGCAGCCAGAGTGGGGTTCTGAGGGCAGAGAGAAGATAGATCAGATATGATCAAAGGAATGGAATGGGTGGGGAAGTAGGGAGGGGGCTTTCAAGCAAAACAATGATTATGTAGATAATAAGGGAGTGATATCTGATTACTGTAAAAAAAATGGCAACTAATCCCTAGCACTGCAAAAACGGTATCATCTGTTTTCCATCTACACCATGCCTCGGCCTCACGTGAGCTTAATGTGCAGCTTGACGATACGAGAATCCGGCATGAAGCCCAGCCAGTCTATCTTGGCGTTAATCTTGATCGCACTCTGTCATTTCACAAACATCTCATAAAAACTGCAGCAAAGGTGGGCGCGAAGAATAACATCATTGCAAGACTGGCCAGCTCCTCATGGGGCGCGAGCGCTTCCACACTACGATCATCATCTCTGGCATTATGCTATTCCACTGCAGAATTCTGTGCCCCAGTATGGTTCCGTAGCCCCCATGTCCACTTGGTCAATTCCAAATTATATTTCTCCATGAGGATAATTTCTGGAACCATCCTTTCCACCCCGGTTCCATGGCTGCCAGTTCTTAGTAACATCGCCCCGCCAGATATTCGTCTGGATGCGGCATCATCTAAGTTCATTTCCCACGTCTACGCTCGACCGGACCTGCCAATATACGCGGATATCTTCGTCCAACGCTTGACATCTCGTTATTCAATCTGGTCCCACACTGAACTTCTCTGTTCCAGACTCTTGGAAACAGAGTTGGCAGTCAGCTGAGGTAAAGAACAAACACCTCATCACAGACCCTTGCAATCGTCAACCCGGCTTTGACCTAGCACGTTATGATTGGGCCCTCCTCAATCGCTATGGAACAGGCCATGGCCGGTGCGCCGCTATGTTGCATTGCTGGGGAGCCAGAGACGACCCGAACTGCCCCTGCGGCTACAGACAGACTATGACCCACATAGTCAATGACTGCCACCTTTCCAGATTCAAAGGAGGTCTCGAAACTTTACATCAGGCTCAACCTGACGCTGTTGACTGGCTATGGAAGAAGGGCAAACGCTAGAAGAAGAAGGAGAATAAGGGAGTGGGCTATTGTGAAGCATGGAGGCTGATAGGCTGATAGGCGGGGCAGACCCTAGAGGCCATGTCTTTCCTTGCTCGACCTCTTAGTAGAAAGAGACTGATAGGACTGGTTGTGCTCCTCAGGCCCTCACTTTTCAATGGGGGATCCCGCCAAGCTCTACTGTATCCTCACAATTCCCTACAATTGGAGAGAGAGACAGAAAGTAATTGAGAGGGAAAAGGGGGAGAGAGAGAGATGGAGATACCTACAGCACTGCTTCACTACTCATGAAGCTTCCCCTCAAAATGTGGGGACTGGGGACTTGAACTTGGATCCTTAGGTATTATAACATGTGCTCTTTACCCAGTGTGCCACTGTCTGGTCCTACATTTAACTTTCTTTAGAATGAATGTGTGTGTGTGTGTATGTGTGTATATATATAAATTTTTTTTCCCTATCTAACCACTGCTCAGCTTTGGCTTGTGGTGCTGGGGGTTGAACCTGGGACCTTTGGTGCCTCTGGGATTATAGTATTTGGATAAAATGGAACATTCATTAATTTTTTTTTAACAATGTCAAAAAATAAAGTTTTAAAAACTCACCTTACATCTATTATGAATATAGATAGGTAAATTTCATAATAGAAATTCCTCTGTGTTAATCCTACTTGCTGTATGTTCAGTGTCACTATCAGTCTTACCACACTCATGAAGCTTCTTCTAGTGCTGTGCATGGTTCTCTCATATGGTGCCAAAGGCTCATCCAGCCCTTATGCATAGCCAAGTGTGTGCTCTACTAGGTGAACTCTCTTTTAGCCCCTTTTAAGTTTATTTCTTGAGCGCTACAAACTGCTTTGTCCTATTTTTCCAATTTATTTTTTCTTTCTTCAAATAGCAAATCTATTTAATAGGAGGCAGAGTATCTAAAAAGTACTTTGTGCACTTAATCCAGTGTGCCACTGTGTGCCCCCCCGTTTCTATTTTCTTAGAAAAAAATGTATTAGTGATTTGCAAAATTATAGGATAATAGGGGTATAATTCCACTCTGTTCCCACCACCAGAATTCTGTGTCCCCACACCCCTCTGGTGGAAGTTGCAATAATTCTTCCAAGGTCACAGATATAGGCTGACTATGTATCTATATCTATTTTTATATATCTGCATCTATATATATTTTGCCCATTATTTTTTTCTGTGAAAATTTTATTTAGCAGTCAAAATTTCCTTCACATTCATTACTTCTGAACAAGGTCTCAGATCTTCCTCCCTGTCCTGCTGTGTAACTCGAGTCATTTTAGGCACAGAAGATTTCTGTTTTCTTTCAAAATCAGGTCTGAACTACTTGAAATTACTGCTAGAGTAAGCAGGTTTTGTTGCAGAAAAGAAAAAAGAACAGTTTTCAGTCTTTGTTAGCACAAGTTAATATACTTTTCTTAAATAAAGTTACAGATTTTTGGTTTTAAAGTTGACTTCCACCATACAAAAAAGTAAGACATTGTACATCTTTCATTTTGCTGCTAGCAAATCCAGAGCCATCTGTTGCCTGCTGTTTACCCATTATTATTACTTCAATGGTCCTGCCTTTACTTCTTTCCCTCCTCCCTTCCTCCCTTCCTTCCTTTTTTTCTTCTTTTCTTCCTCCCTCCCTCTCTTTCTTTCTTTCTTTCTTTTTGCCTCCAGCATTATCACTGTTTTCTTCCTCCCTCCCTCCCTCCCTTTCTTTCTTTCTTTCTTTCTTTCTTTCTTTCTTTCTTTCTTTCTTTCTTTCTTTCTTTCTTTCTTTTTGCCTCCAGCATTATCACTGGGGCTCAGTGCCTGCACTACAAATCCACTGCTCCTGGAGGCTATTTTTTCCCTTTTGTTGCCCTTGTTGTTTATTGTTGTTGTTGTTATTGTTGTCATGGACAGAGAGAAAGGGAGAGAGGAGGGGAAGACAGAGAGGGGGAGAGAGATAGACACCTGCAGACCTGCTTCACTGCTTGTAAGGCGACCCCCCTGCAGGTGGGGAGCCAGCAGCTCAAACCAGGATCCTTACGCCGGTCTGTGCATTTTGTGCCGTGTGTGCTTAACCTGCTGCGCTACCACCTGGCCCCCCTTCACTTACTTTCTAAGTCACACCTACACCTATAACTACTCTGGCTATACTTTTTTCCTCTTCTCTTTCAGATAAGCAAAACAGTGTCTGACTTCCTAAATTTGCTTCCCTTTCAGTAATAGTATAAAAGCAAAGATTCCTGGTGGCAAATTTTTTGGATCTCAGTGGAATTAGGTCCAGAGCTCTCTTATTATCTTCCCCTATTATTTGCCTCCTCTAAGAGTTTGGGCCAGAATTCTTTTTGGAGTACAGAAGGAAGGAATTCTGGCTTCTGTAATTGCTTCTGTGCTGGGCATGGGCATTGGCAGGTCAATCCATACCCCTAGCCTGTCTCTGTCTTTCCCTAGTGGAGTAGCGATCTGGAGAGGTGAGGTTCTGGGACACATTGTTAAGGTCATCTGCCCGGGGAAGTCAGAATGGAATCAAAGTAGGTCCTGCAAGTTGGTGGCTGAAAGGCAGTAAGATATTAAGCAGGACATAATGTTAAATAAACAGGAACCAAAGAGTAGGAACAGAGTATATGAGAATAGGGACTCTAGGGTAGGAAAAAAGCTAGGACGTTCATTTTTGGTAGGTGCTATTCTTTTAAAATACCATGTGTCCTTTTCTTAGGTTTGTCCTACCCTATGCAAGAACAAACTTAATTTTTGCTCTTTGCTCTAGTAAGTGACTTACACTGTGACATCTGAATTCATATTTTCAGTAGTTATGTTTTTTTAATTAATTATTTTTTTATTTCTTTAATAATTATCAACAAGACCGTAGGATAATAGGGGTACACTTCCACACAACTCCCACCACCAGAGTTCCATATTCTATCCCCTCCATTGGAAGCTTTCCTGTTCTTTATCCCTCTGGGAGCATGGACCCAGGATCATTATGGGGTGCAGAAGGTAGAAGTTCTGGCCTCTGTAATTGCTTACCAGCTGGACATGTGCTTTGGGAGGCCATACTCCCATTCTGTTTCTATCTTTCCCTAGTGGGGCAGAAGTCTGGTGAGGTGGGGTTCCAGGGAACATTGGTGAGGTCATCTGTCCAGTGGAGTCAGGTTGGCATCATGGTAACATCTGCAACTTGGTGACTAAAAAAGCATTAAGATATAAAGAAGAACAAATTGTTTAATAATCAGGAATCTAAAAGTAAGACTATATCAGATGAGACTTGGGGTCTCCATTTTGGTCTTTTTTAGGTATATTCCAAGGGGCCCATGACTTTATTTTCACCTAAGCCTGACAGCTAACATGCAGGCGGGCTAAAGGAATTGTATGGGGAGATGGTGTCAGAGTTGGAAGTAGGACTAAAAAGCTGGGTCAGTGCAGAAAGTAGCTCCCAAATATAGGAAAAGTATATAAATATTATTAACTGTAACCCCATCAATTTGACTGGGGCCCATATTCAGCACAGGAGCCTATGCAACCTCTGCATCCCTCTAGGTCTGAGCTGGCATTCTGTATTCATAGCTAGGAACATTCTAGGATGCATAATTGCAGGACCTGTCTTCGATATAGGTGGCATAGTATAATGACCCAACTTCCCTTCAGAGAATGGGCCAGTCCCTACCAATGTTGACCCACACTGAGGGCAAGGTCCTGTATTAGAAGTTCTCGCCATCCCAGTCAGGCAAGAAAAAGGAGTCAAAGGAATACAGATTGGAAGGGAAGAAGTCAGACTATCACTATTTGCAGATGACATGGTAATATACATAGTAGTTCTGTTTTTAAATTAGAAATTGGCCTTTTTTCCCCCCTCTCTTTTTTACTTTTATTTGATAGGACAGAGAGAAATTGAGGGGGGCGGAGATAGAGAGGGAGAAAGACAGAGAGACTGGAAGTACTGCTTCACAATTTCGAAGCTCCCCCCATGCAGGTAGAGACGAGGGGCTTGAACCTGGGTTCTTGTGGGTGGTAACATATGTGCAGACCTAGTGCCCCACCACTAGGCCACTAGAACTTGCTTTTTCAATTCATTTCATTTATTACATATGAGAGAGAGAGTTTTGTATGGGGCAGAGAGAAAAAGACAGACAGATAAGCCTAAACACCACTCTGGTATATACCGTGTCAAGTATCAAACTAGGAACCTTAGGCATCCATGTCCAGTGCTCTGCCAATTAGGTTATCTCCTCAGTTGCTAGTAGTTCTTTCTTATGTAGGTTGGCATTATATCAAAAATACACATCAGATATAGAATTAGTGCTCTAATCTACTTATACAGTCCAGCTTAATAATAAATAGATAAGTATTAACTTAGAACTTTGTGTGTTATCTTTATAGGAATCAGTGGACTCTAAAACAAAATAAATGATTTATATACAGTGTTAGGAATTTTACTGATTAAAAAATGCTTTTTTGATGATTTGTTGTTTGGAGTAATGGCACTCATAGTACATCAGCCTTTTTCTCTCATTAATTAAAATCATGTTGTAATACCAAGTAAGTAAAGAAAATTTTTATTGGCAATTCAGTTGTTTCCCATTTAGGAGACTGACACTCTCCAGTTCTGAGCTAAATAATTGTCATGGTAAAGTAATTTCCTTGAAAAGGACAGGTATTGATTCAGCCCCTGTTACTCACAAATCCTATTTCAGTCAAATCGGAAAACTATTAAGTTTGGGGGGGAGAAATCAATAGGTATCAGGAAGCCATTAGATCTTGTGGCCCTTGCTATATCTTGCATGAGTAATCACTGTAAACAGCTGACAGGAATTTGATTGTTGACACAGAGTGATGCTTGGGAGACCACATCTCATCAGGGTAGGTGGACAGCTTTAGACACAGGAATGTGTTCAGCTATCCTTGTTTCCCCCCAGCACTCATTCTTTTAGACAGCCCTGTCAGTAACTGGACCTGTGATGCTTTGAAAAAAATCAAATCTTTCTCTGTTGTCAGTTTTCAGTTTTCCTTTTCTCTTGTGTTGTGGCATACAAATCGGGATGTATATGCCTTGATTTGATATTGCATCTGTTTCTGTTCAGAACAAGTTTTCATTTCTTACTTGAAATTATGTTTCCTCAGACCCCAACTTCATGTCATTTTTCAAATAAAGAATGTAAGGAACTACTAGTAATGTGGTAAAGTATGTGTGGTTTTACCCTTTTTTTTTTTCTTCTAAAAACTTGGGTATAAATTAAAATACACTTTGGACAAATGAGTTTGGACTTCCCTTTTTTTGTTAGTTTGTTTTGCTTTCTTTTAGAGAGAAAATTATTTGTGGACTGTATGATTATTACATTCAGGAGAGAAGAAAAAAATCAAAAGAAGTCATGCATATATAGCTATACAACCCAAATGATTTGATAATGCCAGTTGGCAAATAATTACAGCATTGGTAGAAACTTTGTTCTGGGTTTGTATCTGATAAGAGTTGATCTCATTTATTTATTTATCTGTTCATTTATTTTTGGTGGTGTTTGAGGAGAAGGGGAGAGGGGAAAATGTATATAAATTGTAACAGGTTCTGTTACACAAGATTGGGAACCCATTATTTAAATTGTATATGTGTTTGCTTGCTAATTCTGACAGGACAAATTTAAAATATTGTATATAGAATCCTATTTCTCAATTTGAAGAAATATTTTTATTTGATGAATACTGTCATTTTCAGGTGCTGTCGCATCCATCTTTTGGGTTGATGCTGAATTGGGGATGGATATTTACCTTGATGGTGAGTTAGAAATGAATTTTCTTTTCAAGTGAATTTTTGTGGTTAGATTTATACTGTAATTTATGTGTGGTTAGATTTATACTGTAATTTATGTGGTGTGTATTGCTATTTTTAAATTTTTTACCAGAGTTTATGATGGTGCTGGGGATTAAACTTGGCGCTTTAGAGCCTCAGGCATGAGATTTCTTTGCATGACCATTATGCTATCTATCCCTGCTATTACTCTTTTAAAGTTTGTTTAGATTGATGAAATAAGCCTTTGTTCACATGGGTTCTAAAACACCACACAGAAATGTCAGCTCTTAATCGTAATTTGCTGTTTCCATTCTGGTTTCTTTTTAGAAATATTATGTGGTATATATGGACGTGAGGTTATAGATGGGAAAGAAATTTAGATTTCTTATATCATGTTGTTTGATTTTATCACTTAGTCTAATATTAAGTTTTTTTCTGTTAAACAGTGGGAAGATCATATCCCTATTTTCATTTTTTCTTTTTTTTTAATATTTATTCCCTTTTTGTTTTTATTGTTTATTGATGTCGTCGTTGTTGGATAGGACAGAGAGAAATGGAGAGAGGAGGGGAAGACAGAGAGGGGGAGAGAAAGATAGACACCTGCAGACCTGCTTCACTGCTTGTGAAGTGACTCCCCTGCAGGTGGGGAGTCGGGGTTTGAACCGGGATCCTTATGCTGATCCTCACGCTTTGCACCACATGCGCTTAACCCACTGCGCTACTGCCCGACTCCCTATTTTCATTTTTTCTTAAAGATGAGAATTAAGTTAATTTCTCCTCTCCTTAGTTTTATTTACCACTTTTGGGCAATTTTTTTAAAAATTATTATTTAGAAAAAGGAAACACTGACAAAACCATAGGATAAGGGGGGTACAACTCCACACAGTTCCCACCACCAGAACTCTGTATTCCCTCCCATCCCCTGATAGCTTTCCTGTTCTAAACCATTTGGAAGTATGGATCCAGGGTTATTATGGGGTGCAGAAGGTGGGAAGTCTGGCTTCTGTAATTGCTTCCCTGTTGAACATGGGTTTGGGCAGGTTGATTCATACTCCCGGCCTGTCTCTCACTTTCCCTAGTGGGGCAGGGCTCTGGGGAAGCGGGGCTCCAGGACACATTGGTGGGGTCATCTGCCCAGGGAAGTCAGGTTGGCATCATGGTAGCATCTGGAACCTGGTGGCTGAAGAAAGAGTTAACATATAAAGCCAAACAAATTGTTGACTAATCAGGAAGCTGAAGGCTGGAATATTGCAGATGAAGATTTGGGGGGGGTCTCCGTTTTGAAAATAGCTAGTAGGTCTATTTTAGTTATATTCCAAAGGGCCCATGACTATACTAGTTTTTTCCTAAGCCTGACATCTGATGTGCAGGTGGACCCAAGTTGTTGTCTGGGGAGATGATGTCGTGGCTGGAAAAAGGGCCAGAAAGCTGGATCAGGGAAGAGAGTAGCTTCCATATATGGGAAAGGTGTATAAATATTGTTGACTGTAAACCCCATCCATTTGATCTGGGGCCCATATTCAGTTTAGGAGCCTATATAGCCTCTGCATCTCTGTAGGTCTAAGCTCGCATTCTGTAGTCATGAGTAGGAATGTTCCAAGCTGTTCCAAGTTCAGGACCCATCTTCCTCAGATGGTAGTTAGAGTATGTTGTCCAGCCTTCCTTTGGAGGATGGAACATTCTCTACCGTTGTTGAGAATCCACATTGAAGGCAAAATCCTATGGGTGTATTGTGTTGTTCCTGATGGAGATAACCAGTGACAATGGAGAGAAGGATCTATTCAAGGTCTAGGCCTATTATGTCTGTGTGGGAATCTCAGGATTCCCCAACTAGGGCCCCAGCTGATGGGGTGGCCTGATAGTGACTAAGGAGTCATCATTAAAGTATGCCAGTCTCTTGACTTTTGGGCAATTTTATTCACATATTTCATATAGGATATCTTTGAAATTTTATTATTTTTTTTAAATAATCAACTAGGTTGTCACTTCTGTCTGCCTCTTTTCTTTAGACCAGGTCTTTCAGAGACTAAAGAATAAAACAAGAATCACTGAAGTTGAACCCTATTTGACCCTAACTGTATGTGGTGTGTGGGTGGCTGAATACTGAAGTTGAACCCTATTTGACCCTAACTGTATGTGGTGTGTGGGTGGCTGAATTTCTTAGCTATAATTAAACTTATTCTGTGATTATCCTTTGAAAAATTTAGCATATATGTTTAGAGATTGCTAATCATTTGGGGGGTGGGAGGTGGTGCACCTGCTTAAGCACACATAGTACTAAGTGCAAGGACCCACTCAAGGATCCTGGTTTGAGCATCCGTCTCCCCACCTACAGGGGGTGTCACTTCACAAGCAGTGTCTATCTTCACAAGCAGTGTCTGCAGGTGTCTATCTTTCTCCCTCTCTATCTTCCTCTCCCGTCTCAATTTCTCGCTGTCCTATCCAAAAAATTGAATGAAAAAGAAAAAGAAATGGCCACAGGAGCAATGGATTTGTAGTACACACTGAGCCCCAGTGATAACCCTGTAGACAAAAAAAGATAATCATTTGGAAACTGGTGTATGTTATGTAAAACATTTGTCAGACTTGGTGAAAATGTTAGGTATAAGATAACCTCAGATTTGTTAAGCACACATTTAAACCCTAAGCAAAGTCTTTATTTTGATTAAATAAAAATAACCTGTCTTGTGTACTTCACATCTTACTGTATAGTATGAAATTTGTTTGTCATATTTTGGACTATAAGTTTTTAAAAACCAGAAATTTTTTTTCTTATTTATTACTTTGTCTTATTTACTTATTTAATTTAGGATGTTTATTTTACATTTTATTAATCTAAAATAGGTATATCTTATTTTTTCTTTTTTAAATATTTATTTATTTACTCCCTTTTGTTTTATTATTGTAGTTATTGTTGTTGTTGTTGTTGTTGTTTTTGTATACAACAGAGAGAAGTGGAGAGAGGAGGGGAAGACAGAGAGGGAGAGAGAAAGACAGACATTTGCAGACTTGCTTCACCGTCTGTGAAGTGAGTGACTCTTCTGCAGGTGGGGAGCCGGGGGCTCGAACTGGGATCCTCACGCTGGTCCTTGCGCTTTGCGCCACGTGCGCTTAACCCACTGGGCTATCGTCCTACTCCCTATCTTATTTCTTAATCAAATTGAACTAAGCTGCCGTGTTGGCAAGATAAGAACTATTTTGTTGGGGAGTCAGGCTGTAGCGCAGCGGGTTAAGCACAGGTGGCGCAAAGTGCAAGAACCGGCATAAGGATCCCGGTCAGAACCCTTGACTCCCCACCTTCTGGGGAGTCGCTTCACAAGCAGTGAAGCAGATCTTCAGGTTTCTATCTTTCTCTACCCCTCTCTGTCTTACCCTCCTCTCTCCATTTCTCTCTGTCCTATCCAACAATGACGACAACAATAATAACTACAACAGTAAAACAAGGCCAACAAAAGGGAATAAATAAATAAAATAAATATTAGAAAAAACTATTTTGTTTTATTGAGTAAAATTGGAGAACTGAAATAGGTTATTATTATTTTTTTATTATTTATTTTCCCTTTTCTTGGCCTTGTTGTTTTGTTGTTGTGGTTATTATTGTTGTTGTTGATGTCGTTGTTGTTGGATAGGACAGAGAGAAATGGAGATGGGGAAGACAGAAAGGGGGAAAGAAAGACACCTGCAGACCTGCTTCACCACCTGTGAAGCATCTCCCATGCAGATGGGGAGCTGGGGGTTCAAACCAGGATCCTTACGCCAGTCCTTGTGCTTTTCACCATGTGCGCCTAACACATTGCACTACCGCCCGAGCCCCCAATAGGTTATTTTTAATTTTTATTCTGAAGTATAAAAATGTTTAAACAATTTATTCCTTTGTAGGCATCATAACTGTTGTTGATTCAAAATATGGATTAAAAGTAAGTGAAAAAGATTGCTATATATTCTAATTATTTGTTAAAAACTGTGTACGTTAAATTAGATTGTATTATTTTTCTCTGTTTACATCCATTTGAAATTTTCATTCTTTTAAAAGTACTGGTATCTTGCACAATAGATTTGTGTGTCTTATTATTTTATCTTTTATTACTCTCTGGTAAAAGTTGTAAGTATAATATTTTGGAATGAGAATATAAGATTAGTCAGTAAAGTTTGGCATGTATAACTCCACTAAAATTGAACCCTATTATTAATATATTTTGATAGAGGAAAATAAGCTCAATAAGTTTATTGGAAAACCAATTTTCTTGTTAAAGTGCTGTGAGCACTAACTGGAGATAAGTAAGTTTTAAAAAATATTGCTTTTCTTATTTTGATTTGTACATAGGGCTAGTGAGAAGAAACTCACTTTTTTTTTCTTGCCTCCAGGGTTATTGCTGGGGCTCAGTGCCACCACTATGAATCCACTGCTCCTGGAGGCCATTTTTCCCATTTTGTTGCCCTTGTTGCTGCTATTGTTATTGTTGTTATAGCTGTTGTTGTTATCATCAGATAGGACATAGAGAAATCAAGATAGGAGGGGAAGATAGAGGGGGAGAGAAAGACACCTGCATACCTGCTTCACCACTTGCCAAGCGAACCCCCCTGCAGGTGGGGAGCTGAGGGCTCAAATCGAGATCCTTGCTCTGGTCTTTGCGCTTTGCACTCTGTGCACTTAACCCACTGTGCTACCGCCCAGCCCCCGAAACTCACTATTTAAAAGCATCTTGCTTTGAATATTTTTTATATGTTTTTATAGACTGAGGCCCTCATATGCATTTTTTTTTTCTCAAATGCACTTAAATCTCAGTTTTAGAGAATGAAATTACCCTCATCTCTAGGTCCCAGTCTGGGGGTACAGATAATATCCAAAGTAACCATTTAATAGAAGTTCAATTTAATATTTAAAAATTCATGTCAGTTTTCTATTCTATCCCTAGATGATTTCAATTTGAAAAAGCTTCTTTTTCTTCCAAACCCTCAATGAAGTTATCCTCTAGGAATATGTAGCAAGCTTGCCAACGTGGACCAATGCTCCTTCATTAACCCTTCAGTCTGTTAGGGTTATGGCACCCTAGTTTGAGAAGTTTGGGGATATCCACCTTTCCTGCCTTAAATACATTTAAGTGCAAATGTATTGATAATTTTAAAAATCAAAGAAAGATCCTTAGGTATTAAACTTATACTCAAAAAAACTCTTTTGTTATTCTGAAATTGTATTTCCAACAAAATGTTTATGGAGGTAGTCCCCCCCCCCCAACGTCAAGTTCTTCATTTTGAATGTTAATTATAGACATGTTTGAGTCAGTCTCCCATACAAATTTGTTTCATACTATATTTGGAAAACTTGGGGAGTAAATAACAGTTTAAACTTTTCATTTTATTTTCTTGGATAAGCCTAAAATATCATGCAAAGTTAACTGTGTATTTATCATTATAGAAATAATTTTATGTGTATATTTGGGTGTGGAGAAGAGTTAAATAGAATCTATTATCAGTGTTATAGAGGCCAAAATAACAAAACAACATGCTGAATAATGCATATGTAGTAAATGTCTGACCTCATGCCACCTTGATAAAACCTCTTAAATTTTTAAATCAATATACCTACACAAAACTGACATACTGTCAGGCTAATGGAAACTTTAGATTTTCTAAGTTAGATGACAGATAAATAACTTTTCCTTTATATAAAGAATTTGCCAACTTGTCCAATTCCTCTGGTTGCAAAGCTTGACCTCAGTAGCTGCTTGTGATTCAGGGAATTCTGAGGCAGTACAAGGAATGACACTTGGATAATGGGCAGCAATTTGAGGGTGTCATGCTTCACAGAGCCAGCCCATCACAAGTAAAGCTGAGAAATGGTACCCTGTGGCCAGCCAGCCAGATTGAAACTGAAGTGGTAATTGATATCACAGGCTATCACTCTAATGGGATTGTCACCTATTGGTCTGAAATATTCATTTTTTAATCATGGGCAAAGAATTGGACAACTTCAAATGACAGCTCTCTCTTCTCAGGACTTGACACCCAGGTCACTGACATTGTTTTTTTCAGTTCTACAAATGTGACAGTGTTTAGTGCAATAGAATCAATGAATGAAGTTACACAGAAAAGGTCAAACGAGAGGTTTCTTTTTGGTTCTTCTATTATATTGCACAAGCCCTTGGAACAATTGAGTCAGAAAACAATTTGGCTTGAAAAAGACCAGAAAAATAAATAGACTGACATTATGCAATAATTTTATAAAGCTAAAATAGCATAACCAATCTATCAGAAAGAAATTGCTTGCTTGCTTGCTTTTCTTCTTTTTTTTGGTATTAGACAGATATCTTTGTTCCACTTTGGTCTGCAGCAGTGTTTTTTCTTTTATTTCTTTTAGTTCATTTTATTTATATTTCTTTAGAAAAGGATACTCTAGGGAGTCAGGCAGTAAGCAGTGGGTTAACTGCTCATGGCAGGAAGCACAAGGACCAGCAAAAGGATCCCGGTTGGAGCCCCCGGCTCCCCACCTGCAGGGGAGTTGCTTCACAGGTGGTGAAGCAGGTCTGCAGGTGTCTGTCTTTCTCTCCCCCTCTCTGTCTTCCCCTCCTCTCTCCATTTCTCTCTGTCCTATCTAACAATGACGACATCAATAACAACAACAATAATAACTACAACAACAATGGAAAAAACAAGGGCAACAAAAGGGAAAATAAATATAAAAATTTGAAAATTAAAAAATAAATAAATATAAAATAAAAGGATACTCTGTAGCCCTTATTAAAGTTGTATCTAAAAGGCAAAACACGAGATGAAACTTGGACTAGACTTGATTTGTTGCAGCAAGGAGAGTGGGGCAGAGGGGCAAGGGGACGGTACTGGGACATCATGGGACCAGTGCACAGTGGTGAAGGAGGACCTAATGTGGTGATAGGATTGGTGTGCAGACTCCTCTACTATGGAAGGATAAGAAACTGTCTTAGAAGCTACTATTCCCCTAAGTAAACATATTAAATAAATCTTTAAAAAAATAAAGTTATACTTATGATAGTATTATTTCAAATGATTCCTTTCAATCTTTAATTTTGCTAAATTGGAAAATTGAACATAACATTTGGGTATGTTGCATTAATTAGTGCCAAAATGATTTTTGTCTTTTTTTTTTTTAACTTTTTATTAGTCACATTATTGGGAGGTTAAGTACACTTTATTGGGGGGCTCAATACTGGAGTCATTGACACATGGGTACAATTTCTTAACTCCCCATGGTGTCTACCAACATTTTCTCCCCGAATTTAGGTTCTTTTCCACCTCATGTACCTGGACACCAGCACCCCTTAATCCTCCCCCTCCCCCTCACTTCCCCCAAATCCTTTGCTTTGATGTAATACATCAAACTGAAAAGTTTCTGTACCATAAAAGGATTTTTTTTTTTGTCTCTTTAAATATGTAATCAAAAACCACAACAGAGATGATGGATACTCTGGATATACAGATTTTTTTGCAGAAGTTTTTTTGCCTTATTTAAAAATGTAGAATAAGTATGAAATTTCCATTTAAATTTTTATAATGGAGATAATTTGATTTACTAACCAATCACTTATATTGTAGGAAAAAAATGTCTTGAATTAAACATGCTGATTTTTGTTTTCAAAGTTTCACTTAGAATGTTATAGGAAATTGCATGAAATTTTGAGCTGATGTCCAGAGATGACATCAGCCCAAAGTCCAGAGTAGCTTTTTATTTGGGGGAAGTTTTTTATTTTATTTTATTTTTATTATCTTTATTTGTCAGATGGATACAGCCAGAAATTGAGAGGGTAGGGGGAGATGGGGAGAGAGACAGAGAGACGCCTGTAACACTGCTTCACCGCTTGTGAAGCTTTCCCCCTGCAGATGGGGACTGGGGCCTCGAACCTGGGTCTTTGCGCATAGTAACATGTGCGCTCAATCAGGTGTGCCCAGCCCCTTGGGGGAAGTTTTAACGTATTTTCATATTTGATACTTCTGACGACCTGGGAGTGTAATCAGTTGTGAGTCTATCCCACTTAGCTTTGATTGAAGATTTCTAATCTTTTGGAAAAGTAAATGTATTAAAAAACATGAGTTATAGTGGTCTGGGAAGTGGTGCAGTGGATAAAACATAAGAAATTTTCATAACATTCTTTAAAGAGTAGGACTCTGAAGCATGAGGTCCTGAGTTCAGTCCCTGGCAGCTTATCTACCAGAGTGATGTCTGGGTCTCTCCTCTCCTGTCTTTCTCATTAATTAATAAATATTTTTTTTAAATGAGTTACATTGTGGAACTACTGTTTTATTAGTTCTATTCAGGTATGAAAACTTTAATAGTTCTCTAATTGTCTTACCATATTTTTCTGCCCTACCAATTGTTCACCCAAGTAATCTTAAGCTCTTGTGAAAACAAAACCTTTAAAAGGCCTGCATTGCAATACTTGGAAAAAATATATATGATACTTAAAAGAAATTCAATGCTAAAGGATTGTTTACATGAAAATCCCTTGCCAAGGGGGTAAGGTGGTAGCGCAGCGGGTTAAGTGCACGTGGCACAAAGCACAAGGATCAGCAAAAGGATCCCGGTTGGAGCCCCCGGCTCCCCATCTGCAGGGGAGTCGCTTCACAGGCGGTGAAGCAGGTCTGCAGGTGTCTATCTTTCTCTCTCCCTCTCTGTCTTCCCCTCCTCTCTCCATTTCTTTCTGTCCTATCCAACAATGAACGACATCAATAATAATAATAGTAACCATAGCAAGGGCGACAAACAAGGGAAAATTGGCCTCCAGGAGCAGTGGATTCATGGTGTAGGCACTGAGCCCCAGCAATATCCCTGGAGGCAAAAAAAAAAAAAAGAAAAAGAAAAGAAAATCCTTTGCCAAATAAATCTTTGAGTTCAGTTACACTGAATAGAAAGGGATTTGTTGATGAATATTGTTTTTTATATAGCAACATTTACTTATCTGTGTCAGTAAGTAGTTGAATATTAGCTAAAGTTCATTCAGCACATATTTGCTAGACACATTCAGTGTCTGTAACCACCTTATTCTTATTAGAACATAAAATTGCATATCTATAACCTCAGCCAGGAAAGAATAGTGAACTTAGTTTTTTAAATAATAGTCTCAAAGTATTGTGGCTATCATAATTTCAAAATGGGTTTGCTATTGAATTTATAGTTTTATGACTAATAGAAATCAATACATGACAACTGTTATCTTAGTTTTGTTCTCTCCTGAATAGAATTTGGTTAATTTTTTTTTTTTTTTAACCAGCTTTGGCTTGTGGTGGTATAGGGGACAGAACCTGGGACTTTGGAGCCTCAGGCATGAGAATCTGCTTGCATAACCATTATGCTATTTACCCTCCACCCTGGTTAATTTCTTAAAAGAAAAAGGTTTTCTTTTAGATTTTATGACGTAAAATTATTGCCAACTTGGGGGCCGGGAGATAGCACAGAAGTTTAAGTGTACATGGCATGAAGCACAAGGACCCATACAAGTCTCCCTGTCCAGTCCAGCTCTCTACCTGCAGGGGGACTGCTACACAAACAGTGTAGCAGGTCTGTAGGTGTCTATCTTTGTCTCCCCCTCTCTGTCTTCCCTTGTCTTTATTTCTTTCTGTCCTGTCCAACAGTAACAATAGCAATAACATCAACAACAACAAGGGCAACAAAATGGGGGGAGGGGGAAGCCTACAGGAGTAGTGGATTTGTAGTGTAGGCACCATACTGAGCCCCAGCGATAACTCTGGAGGCTGTATATATATGATATATATCCAACTTGCTCTTAGATTTTAGGCTATAACAAACAACTATCTCTTCTTGAATTGTGAAACTGGTTTATTGAAATAATCTTGAAAATATTTTAGGTGATTTTTATGCTATATGTACATATATGATAACTAACATTTATGTGACATACATTGTCCATTTATTTCACATAGAGGGTTTATATCAGGATTTAAAATTTATATTCCTTTTACTGCTGCTGAGCATGTTTTCTTTTTTTTTTAATTTCTTTATTGGGGAATTAATGTTTTATATTCGACAGTAAATGCAATAGTTTGTACATGCATAACATTTCCCAGTTTTCCATATAACAATACAACCCCCACTAGGCCCTCTGTCATCCTTCTTGGATTTGTATTCTCCCCCATACCCACCCCAGAGTCTTTTACTTTGTTGCAATACACCAATTCCAGCTCAGATTCTACTTGTGTTTTCTCTTCTGATCTTGTTTTTCAACTTCTGCCTGAGAGTGGGATTATCTCATATTTATCCTTCTGTTTCTGACTTATTTCACTTAACATGAATTTTTCAAAGTCCATCCAAGACCAACTGAAAACAGTAAAGTCACCATGTTTAATAGCTGAATATTATTCCATTGTGTATATATACCATGCTGCTGAGCATGTTTTCAATTTAAAAAAAAGCTCTATAATTGGATATCTTGTTATGGTGAAAGATTGAGGTTTGACTTCTTTTGTAAAATGAGAATAGTCATTCTCCATAAATATTATAAAGTCATAATGATATAGTATATGCAGAAGTATTTAATAATGTGCAGTTGGAGGCAAAAAATATGGGTATACTCTGTCTCTGAACTATAGGAGGTAGATTTATTTATTTGTTTTTGCTACCATAGTTATCTCTGAGGCTCTGTGACTGCTCTCAGTAGATTCCTTGTCTTTTCCCTTTCTCTTCACTGTGTGTGTGTGTCACAGGAAGAGAGGAGAGACAAATTGTGGAACACCTACTGAGGCTAAATATGCTGTTCAGTGAAAAAGCTTTATAGTATTGATAAGGGACCTAAATAGAATTATAGAAAGATAATAACAGTTTAGATGAGAACTACTTACACTTTGAGTCCACGTCAGAATGTTTTTTAGCCCTACTTTGTCTCTGGAGAGGGCACATCAAGCTAACAGACCAAAGCACTTAAAAGTGGGTTTCTGAATGACAAGCTGCGTTTAGGTTAGGATGAAGACAGTGCTCACCCCACACTTATTTATTTCTAGTATATATGAAGGATGACCTAGTGCCAAGTTTCTGTTGTATATGTTTCTAGGGTGGGGTGTTAGAGGTGGTTATAGAAATGGAAGGAAGAATGTTATATTTTAAGAAAATGAAATTTCAGGGTTTCTTTTTTAAATATTTTTTTCAGTTCTTTTGTTAAGTAATATTGATTATTTAGATGATTCTTTTGTTTTTGTTTTTACCAGCTTTGTAAAAGCACAGATTTGGTTTAAGGTAGTGTTGGAGACTGAACCTAGGAGCTCAGAGCCTCAGCCATGAAATTCAGTTGCGTAACCATTGTACTGTCTTCCCAGTCTCAGTAATAGTGAATATTTAGGACCAGAACAGTTTTATAAAAAGAAAGATGTTTAAAATCTGAACTCCAGTGATCTGTTTATATGATATTATTTAAAATTTGAGGGTTTTTCCTTTTAAGAAAAATAATAAAATGGGTTGTAAAAATTGAAACACTAGTTGCTGGGTGGTGGTGCACCTGGCACATTATGGTGCGCAGGGACCCAGGTTCAAGCCCCCATTCTACACCTTCAAGGGGAAAGCTTCACAACTGGTGAAGCAGGGCTGCAAGTTTCTCTCTCTCTCCCTCTCAATTTCTCTCTGTTTCTATGCAATAAATAAGTATATAAAAAAAAACTCTATCCTACAGGTTCACTGTAAGGGAACAATTATATGAGGATAGAAATGTTGGTTCTGAGTTTGTGTGTGTTCACTAAAGAACTATTGAACTCTTTATGAGGGGCAGGAATGGAGTCATTGAAGTAGAATTCTTTGTATTGATACTATAGTTGTGTTACACCACAAGTAACTTTTTCAAATTTTGTTTTTGTTTAGCATTTAGCAGAGGAAAAGCCTGATGGCCTTGCCAATGAAGCTACTAGGTATTCATATTTAAAGTATATTGATGCTGTGGTCTTTTTTATTCTCTGCCTGTCTGTGTGTCTGTCTCTTTCCCTTCCCTCTTCCCCCTAAAATAAAAAGTAAAAAAAAAAAAAGTTTCTTGTTTTCATATTTCTTTTTTTTATTTTTTCCCTTTATTGGCGGATTAATGTTTTACATTCAACAGTAAATACAATAGTTTGTACATGCATAACATTTCTCAGTTTTCCACATAACGATACAAGCCCCACTAGGTCCTCTGTCAACCTTTTCCAGGACCCGTATTCTACCCCCCATCCCACCCCAGAGCCTTTCACTTTGGCGCAATACACCAACTTCAGTCTTTTGTTTTCATATTTGTTTGGAATTAAGGATTACTTTGACTCATTGCCTTCTTTAACAATAATATATTTATAATGTTCACTGTTGCACAGAACAGCAGAGGAACAAATGTAGACATAGTTTTAATTTGACTTTTAGAAAATGATTTTTTTTTTTTTTGTATTCCTAGTAGGTTTACCTTTAGACTTACAGATATTTAAAATTGGTTTGCCTAGCCAAAGTATATTTTTGCTAATAGGAAAAAGCCTTGGAGCTAGAAGCCAGTCACTAAATCTAGACATAAGTAATAAAGACTGCAAGTAAGTGATTGATTTGCTATCATTTTAGAGTCTGGACCACCGTTTTGTAATTCTATGTACAGATAGTTTTGGTGCTACGGTGGTGCGCTCTCTCTCTCTCTCTTTCTCTCTCTCCTTCTCTCTATCTGTATCTAAAATAATAATAATAATAACAATAGTAATTTTTATAAGTATTGAAAATTTTAAGAATCTTTCTATTTGTTTGTTTGTTTTTTCTTGTTGTCACTGAGGCTTCACTGCTCCAGGCCAACTTTTTCAGAGAGGAGAGAGAGAAAGAGATAGAGAGAGAGAGAGAGAAAGGGAAAGAGGGAGAGAGACAGAAATGGAGAACAGCACTAAAGCTTCCTCCAACACTGGGGCCAGGCTGGAACCTGGGTTGTGTGTATGGCAAAGCAGGCACACTATCCAAGTAAGCTATTATGCTGGCCTATGAATTGTTTCTTTCACTGCTCCTGCTAGTAAAAAGTAGATCAGTTGCATAATAAGCTATTTTGTTATTTTGGCATTCTTTATCAGCTGCTCCCCCCCACACAAGGCTTTTTGCATCTTTGTGATTCTATTGCTCTGGGGGAACTCCCCTCCTCTTCTTTCATATAGAAGGTGAAAGATGGGGACAGGGTGGGGGGACAAAAACTACAGTACTGTCCCAGCACCCTTTGTACTGTACTCTCAGGTGATGGCCAGGAGCTCAAACACAAGTACCCAGACATAGTAAAGTGTGCACTCTATTGGGTGGACTATCTCTCAGTCACTCAACTGGAATATTTAGCTTGAATTAATTTCTATACATCTATTTACAGAGATAATATATATATTTGTAGTGACAAAAGATGCTTGTTCAATATTCCAATATAGCTTTAAAAATCCGTTTATTGCGTTAATCTTACATGAATCTGTTATCTGTATTTCTTTGAATATTATGATAACTATTGCATGGGATATTTTAGTGAAGAGACTATTCTTTTTATTTATTTATTTATTTATTTATTTATTTATTTATTTAAGAAAGGAGACATTAACAAAACCATAGAATAAGAGGGGTACAATTCTGCACAATTCCCATAACCCGATCTCCACATCCCACCCCCCCTGATAGCCTTCCCATTCTCTATCTCTCTGGGAGTATGGATCCAGGGTCGTTGTGGGTTGCAGAGGGTGGAAGGTCTGGCTTCTGTAATTGCTTCCCCGCTGAACATGGACGTTGACTGGTCAATCCATACTCCCAGTCTGTCTGAAGAGACTATTCTTATTGGCTATCTGAATTTTATATACATTTTACCATATCTATAGGATGATCAGTAGATTAGAGATAAATTGAATCGTTATATAGAATATTCTAAAGTTCCTGCTAATTGATCTGAATGCGGTTTCTGTTTTTACTATCTTAACATTTATCTTTGACATCTGTTCTTTGCTAATTTAGGCAAGTTGCTCTAGCTGATATCATCCTTATCAATAAAACTGACTTGGTTGCAGAAGAGGATTTAAACAAATTAAGAACAACCATCAGGTACACAACTTTTTCAAATTTAGTTTTTATTTGATAGGTTGGAAAGAAATTGAGAGGGGTGGGGTGGATAGGGAGGGACACCTGTAGACTTGTTTCACCACTCATAAAAGGTCTCCCCTGCATGCAGGGACGGAGACTTGAACCAGGCTCTTGTACAGTGTAATGTGTGCACCCAGCCATGTGTACCATCGCCTAGCTCCCAGGTACATAATTTTAAGTTTGTCCTGACCCTACAGAGTTAAAGTTTGTTACAATTAGCCTTCCTTATCCACTGTTTTGCTTTCCAAGATTTCTGTTATCCTGATATAGTCTAAAAATATTATTGCTGTCTTTCCCAACTCAATACTTTCCCCTGAACTCTTTTGCTTAATGTTTTCCTTAACTATCACAAAGCCTGTATTCTTACTTACTTCACTGTCCATGGCCAAAGCTGATAAACATAGGACAATATGAATGGTACACAAATATGTATTGAGTCAGCAATCAGTTGGACTTTTCAAGTGAGGCTGGAATTTAGGGTCTTTATTTTGAATTAATTTGTAAGGTCTAAAGCAACAAATGCTATATACAAGAGGCAATTGCTAACTTAGTAATAACTTTTCTCTTTTTGCCATCTTTGAGATTTCACTGCTCCAACCAGCTTTTGCAGATAGAGGGAGAAGGGAGAGTGGGAGGGATGAGAGAAAAAGGGGAAGAGAGAGAGGAAGAGATAGCATAACACTAAAGCTTCCTTCAGTGTAGTATGTGCTGCCCTCTAACTTGGATTATTCCTATGGCAAAGCAGAGCACAATCCAAGCAAACTGATCCTATTATTAGTCATTTTAAATGACAGTATGTGATGGCTTAAAATTACCTGGTATTTATAAATCCCCTTGACATCAAATTTTGAAGCTATCAATACCATTTTATAAAGTATGGATTATAAGTTGAATTTAAAAATGTAAGATTTATTGTAAGAGATTGTAATGGTTAATGACTATGGAGAAATGAATTGTTATTTTCATATATTTGGTTTTATTCTAATAGTAATATCTTCTCAGGTTTTTTTTTTCTGTTTCCTTTTTTATTTTATTTTATTTATAAAAAGGAAACACTGACAAAACCATAGGATAAGAGGGGTACAACTCCATACAATTCCCACCACCAGAACTCCATATCCCATCCCCTCCCCTAATAGCTTTCCTCTTCTTTGACCCTCTGGGAGTATAGACCCAAGGTCATTGTGGGATGCAGAAGGTGGAAGGTCTGGCTTCTGTAATTGCTTCCCCGCTGAACATGGGCATTGACAGGTCGATCCATAATCCCAGCCTACCTCTCTCTTTCCCTAGTGGGACGGGGTTCTGGGGAATTGGAGCTCCAGGACACATTGGTGGGGTTGTCTTTCCAGGGAAGTCTGTTTGGCATCATGTTAGCATCTGGAACCTGGTGGCTGAAAAGAGAGTTAACATATAAAACCAAACAAATTGTTAACTAATCATAAACCTAAAGGCTGGAATAGTGCAGATGAAGAGTTGGGGGGGGTCCTCCATTTTGTAGATAGCTAGTAGGCATATTTTAGTTATATTCCAAAGGGCCTGTGGCTATACTGGTTTAGTTTTTTTGTTGTTGTTGTCATTGTTTTTTTCCCCTGAGCCTGAAATCTGATATCCTGGTGGATCCAAGTTATTGTCTGGGGAGATGATGTCATGGCTGGAAAGAGAGTAGCTCCCAAATATGGGAAAGATATATAAATGTTGTTGACTATAAACCCCATCAATTTGATTTGATCTGGGGCCCATATTCAGCTTAGGAGCCTATGTGACCTCTGCATCCTTGTAGATCTGAGCTCACATTCTGTGGTCATATAAAAAATAATTTATGTGGATGTAGACCATAAGCTTTGGAATCTGCTTGGATTTTAGTCTTTGGTTTGTTTCTCACTATGTTTATAAAAAACTTAGCCATTTTCAGTCTCATCTAAAAACCAAAAAATTATGCCAACTTATATATTGGCTTTGAATATTACATGACATTGTGTTGGTAAACTGCACAGTGCCTGACACAAAGTAAAGTCTTTGTTGTTATTTTTATTATTAGAATGCAGGATTTTTTTCTTTGTTTACATAGTAATTTCATTAAAATTGTAAGAAAAGAAAGACGGTTGGCGTTTTTGAAAAGTCTGGAGAGTCTGGTGGTAGCGCAGCAGGTTAAGCTCACATGGCACAAAGCACAAGTCCGGCATAAGGATCCCAGTTCGGGCCCCTGGCTCCCCACCTACAGGGGAGTCGCTTCACAGATGGTGAAGCAGGTCTGCAGGTGTCTATCTTTCTCTCCCCCTCTGTCCTGCCCTCCTCTCTTGATTTCTCTCTGTCCTGTCCAACGACAGCAACAATAATAATAATAACCACAACAGTGATAAGACAACAAGGGCAACAAAAGGGGAAAAAATGGCCTCCAGGAGCAGTGGATTTGTGGTGCAGGCACTGAGCCCCGGCAATAACCCTGGAGGCAAAAAGCAAAGTCTGGAATAATAGTGTATGAAGATTATCCCACCACTATTTGATACTGGTCTTCTAATTTTGCTTCTCAGGACTTGGGGAGATAGCGTAATAGTTATGCAAAAAGACTTTCATGTCTGAGCCTCCAAGGTCAGTTCCCAGCACTGCCATAAACTAGGGCTGAGCAGTACTTGGATTTAAAATTAAATTTCTCTTCTCAAAATCCTGTACATCACTGTGGTTGCTAGATAGGAGAACATAATATATATATAGCAAACTTTTTTTTTTATTGGAATAGAGACAGAGAAATTGAAAGGGAGGGGGAAGTAGAGTGGGAAAGGTACAGAGAGAGGTGCTTGCAGCCCTACTTCACCATTTGTAAAGCTTTCCTCCTGCATATGGGGACCAGGGCTTGAACCTGGGTCCTTGCACACTGTGATGTGTGTGCTTAACCTACGTGTGCCACTGCCTGGACCACCCTCCCCCTTTTAATGTCATAAAATCAAGCCTTACTATTACTGGATTTTTTCCTATCCCCACAGAAAAAACTCAGTGAGGGGGCCAGGTGGTAGCGCACCTGGTTAAGTGCACATAGTGCTATGTGTAAGGACCCAGGGTCAAAACCACCACTCCCCACCTGTAGTGGGGACACTTTACAAGTGGTGAAGCAGGTCTTCAGGTGTCTTTCTCTCTCCCTCCCTGTCTCTCTCTCCCCTCTCAATTTCTCGCTGTTCTATTGAATAAAATAGAAAAAGAGGAAAAAAAACTTCAACGACACTGACTGTTACCCAACTTGTTGATGGCATGGACTGTAAAACAATATCAGAAAAAAAAATTGGAAGTAGCACATTCGTAGGGGTAGATAGCATAATGGTTATGCAAAGAGTCTTTCATGCCTGAGGCTCCAAGGTTCCAGGTTCAATCCCCTCCACCACCATAAACCAGAGTGGAGCAGTGCTCTGATTAAACAAAAAAAGAAAAAAGAAAGAAAGAAAGGAAGGAAGGAAGGAAGGAAGAAAAGAAGAGAAAAAGCACCTTATAGGTGTTTTTGACTTTTTAATCTTCACTGTGTATCAGACTTGTAATTGAATTGGAATTAAATTTGGGAAATAGGAGAAGAGAAACTTTTGAGAGGAAAAAGTCATCAGGCTATAATGTATTTGAAAAGAGAAAATTAAGACTTCCATAAAACAGAAAAAAGAAATAGTGGAAAGCCTTCCCTGATAATCATTGTATATGGGAAGCCTGATCCATGAGAACAAGCCTGAATAAGTGGCAAAAGTTCTTGGCAGGTGACCATACCAGGGAAAGGTAGAAACAGGTTGGGAACATGAATCAACCTATCAACACTCATGTCCAGTGGAGAAGCAATTACAGAAGCCAGACCTTCCACTGTCTGCACCCCTAGTAATCCTGAGTCCATGCTCTGAGAGGGATAAAGAATAGGAAAGCTTCCAATGGAGGGGGTGGGATATGGAACTCTGGTGGTGGGAATTGTGTGGCATTGCCCCCCTTTTATCCTACGGTCTTGTTGATCATTATTAAATCAGTTTAAAAAAATGCAACTGTTGTTTTAAAGATAAATAAGGTATACAGTATTGCTGAAAATAATTTAACAAATAATGTTGATGCCATAAGAAGGGAGCCCTGTTACATCATCCAAAAATGAAGGGAGGACTCACATAGTGTGCAGAGCTCCTACTCGGGGGGCTGAGGAGGCTGTGCTATGGAAGAACCTGGTGTTCTTGGTGTTGGGGGGGGGAGTTAGGAAGCAATACAACATTTTGGTTTATTTGTTCTGTTTAGAACAGTAGAATTACTGACTGTGAGTCTCTTTACAAATCACAATTTCTTTTTAAAGGGGGTTGGCAAAGTAGCTCACTTGGATAGTACACTGCTTTGCCATGTGAGCACCCAGACTTAAGCATGCCTTCCACTATATTGAATTAAGCTTTGGGGGTCCGGGCTTTGGCACACCTGGTTAAGCACACATAGTACTAAGTGTAAGAATCCGGGTTTGAGTCTCCACTCCCCACCTGCAGGGGGAACACTCCACAGCCTGCAAAGTAAGTCTGCAGGTGTTTGTCATTTTCTCTCCTTCTCTGTCTTCCATTCTCTCTGTCCAATAAAAATGGTGTGTGTGTGTGCGTGTGCGTGTGCGTGTGTGTGCACACACACACACACCAAAAAAGGGAAGCTTTGCTACTGTGGTCTCTCTCTCTCTCTCTCTCTCTCTCTCTCTCTCTCCCTCCCTTTATCTAAAAAAAAATAATAAGGGGGTCAGGCGGTGGCAGTGGTTTAAGCGCATGTGGCACAAAGCACAGGGACAAGCGTAAGGATTCCGGTTGGAGCCCCCGGCTCCCCACCTGCAGGGGAGTCACTTCATAGGTGGTGAAGCAGGTCTGCAGGTGTCTATCTTTCTCTCCCCCTCTCTGTCTTCCCCTCTTCTCTCCATTTCTCTCTGTTCTATCCAACAACGAACAACATCAACAATGGCAATAATAATAACCAATAATAATGAGGCTACAACAACAAGGGCGACAAAAAGAGGGAAAAAATGACCTCCAGGAGCGGTGGATTCATGGTGCAGACACCGAGCCCAGCAATAACCCTGGAGGAAAATAAAATAAAATAAAATAAAATAAAATAAAATAAAATAAAATAAAATAAAATAAAATCACAGTTTAATATTAAGGGTCTGGATCAACTTGCCAATGTCCATGTCCAATGGAGAAGCAATTACAGAAGCCAGAACTTCCACTTTTTGCACCCCAAAAAGAAATTTGGTCCATACTCCCAGAGAGGGAAATGATAGAAGAAGACCAAAGGGTTCTGAACCCTAATGTCACCGGGCCTGAAGTGCTTGTCACCAGGAGTCTTGTTTTTATACCATCACTGAAAGGCAACTTTAGAAAACACCAGAGGAAACCAGGGACTGTTTCCCTTATCAGAGAGAAGAGGAAAAAAGGAAGGACACTCAGAAGTAGTAATAGGTGTAGGTGTGACTTAGAAAGGAAACAAAGGCAGGACTGTAGAAAAAATGGACAAAAAGCATGGGAACACAGAACTCTGGTGCAGGGAACAGTATGGAATTATACCTCAGTTATCTTGTAATTTTGTAAATCAGTATTAAGTCACTAATAAAAATCTTGAAAAAAATCCAGTTTAACCCCTGTTGGGCAGTACAATTTACAGTTCACGTCTTAACTCCTCAGTGGTCTATCCTTATTTATGATAAAAAAAAAAAAAAAAAAAGAATTAAATGTGAAAATGTGGGTTTTGTTTTTCTGGACTTTTTATTTTTCTAGCCTCAGATATATTTGTGTATACCTACCTGTTATCTTAGAATAAGGTGCCTGGTGTACTTTTTAAATAAAGGTTTAACATTTTCTTACCTTTTTGTCCTCTGAAAATTTATCTTTTTATTTCAGGTCAATAAATGGACTGGGGAAAATTTTAGAAACACAAAGATCAAGGTACTTTTTAAAGTTATTACTAATATTAACAATATATGATCTTAGTTATTCATCATAAATATTAAGTAAATTTAGAAGATATAATAGAAGATATAGATGCACTTTTAAAAATGGCATCCCAATTATTGTTTTGAATACGTGTTCAACTAATCATTTCTCAATCTTGTTAATAGAAGATATAGAAGATATAGATAATAGAAGATATAGATGCACTTTTTAAAAATGGCATCCCAATTATTAATAGAAGATATAGATGATATAGAAGATATAGATGCACTTTTAGAAGATATAGATGCACTAATAATAGAAGATATAGATGCACTTTAATAGAAGATATAGATAATAGAAGATATAGATATAGATGCACTTTTTAAAAATGCATCCCAATTATTGTTTTG
This sequence comes from Erinaceus europaeus, assembly GCF_950295315.1. Lineage (NCBI taxonomy): Eukaryota > Metazoa > Chordata > Mammalia > Eulipotyphla > Erinaceidae > Erinaceus > Erinaceus europaeus. Next base: position 72,094,953 of record NC_080171.1, on the reverse strand, counting down.
AATACGTGTTCAACTAATCATTTCTCAATCTTGTTCTTAAGGTGATTGCGACGTAATATTGGGTTGTCAGAAAAGTCATGACATTTTTTCTGCGTTCTCTGTTGCAAAAATGCATCATGACTTTTCTGACAACCTGTAGCATTGCTTACTGTGCTTTAGTTTCAAGGAAGAAAACAAAAGTACATAAGACTTTCAACCACTCAAAAAATAAATAAATAAATAAATAAATAAATAAACAACTAGTATCAACTAGTGTGCAAATCTACAACAGTATATTATAGGAATTGTATGATTTATTTCTTATTTTGTCTCTGGGACTTTACCACTCTGCTGACCTTTTCAGGTAGAAAAAGAAACAGGGGGCAGGGGTAGGTAGCATAATGGTTATGCAAAGAGACTCTCATGCCTGAGGCTCCAAAGTCCCAGGTTCAATCTCCCCACCACCATAAACCAAAGCTAATCAGCACCATAGCACCTCTCATAGAGCGCCCAGGGTTCAAACTATGTCAGAAGTCTGGCAGAGCAAGCCTTCTCCCAGGTGAGCTATCTCTGCAGCCACTTCATTTGAGAATTTTAATGACTTTTTTATTCTTTCGGTGAGGGGGTGGAATCCAACCTAGAATGGAATACATTTCGAATCATGTGCATTCCCTGTAGCTCCATCCCCACCCTCCAAATGCCTTTATAACTTTTATTTAGACTCTCTGTAGTGTTTCATAGTTGTAAAGAATGATGTCAAATAAACATACATAAAACCCATACCTTTAAGTTTCTGAAATACTCTTTTACTAAATTGTGATTTTCATTTCCAGTAAGCTTATTTTTTTCCTGTTCTTACAGATATACATTACTTTATAAAATGGGTTCTTCTTAAAAATATTTAACTTTATTATTTATTGATAAGACGGAGAGAAATTAAGGAGGAGAGGGGAGATAGAGATGGGGAAAAGAAAAATATCTGCAGCACGCACTGCTTCACCACTTGTGAAGCTTAACCCCCTGCAGGTGGGGACCAGGGACTTGAACTCTGATCCTTGAGCATGGTAACTTAGGAGCTCAACCATCTGAACCACCACCTTCTCCCCAGGTCCTCTCTCTCTCTCTCCCTCTCATTTACTTTTTTAAAACATATTTATTTATTTATTCTCTTTTGTTGCCCTTGTTTTGTTGTTGTTGTTGTTGTTATTGATGTCATTGCTGTTGGATAGGACAGAGAGAAATCGAGAGAGGAAGGGAATACAGGGGGGAGAGAAAGACACCTACAGATCTGCTTCACCACTTGTGAAGCAACTCCCCCGCAGGTGAAGAGCCAGGCAGCTGGGGGCTCGAACTGCTGCACTACTGCTTGACTCCCTGTTATTTACACAGAGCACTCTGGTATGTTTAGTGTCAGGAATTGAACCTGTAAACTCACATATGTAAGTCCTGTACTCTACACCCACTAGTTACTAGCAAGGCCCAGTTGCTAAACTAGATGGTTTAGCACATCTGTAAAATGGATTTCTGTAGCTTGGTCTCTGTTTTTCATTGAATGCTGTCATGACTTCAGAACATTCCTGTTAAAGGGCTCTTTTTCATTTCCCTCTTTTTAAAAAAAGTTGTTTTTTTTTATTATCATCTTTATTTATTGGATAGAGGCAGCCAGGAATCAAGAGGGAAAGGACGATGGAGAGACAGAGAGACACCGCAATCCTGTTTGATCACTCGTGAAGCTTTCCTACCTGTAGGTGGGAACTGGAGGCTCAAACCCATGTCCTTGTGCATTGTGACATGTACATCCAGTCAAGTTCACCAGCACCTAGCCCCTATCTCTTTTTTTTTTTTTTTCTCTCTCCTCATAAGCCACAATGGCTCCATAGCTGGTAGACCCAACAGCCTGTAGCCAACAGCTAAGTCTCACAGCTGTCCCATTCAGCTCCTGGCTCAGGGATTCTTTCCATTAGAAGTGCAACAGAGGCTTGAGAGCAGAGATTAGAGGTGTTGACAGAGCACCATGAGTGCTAGCTAGGCAGTAAAAGCTGCAGCTGCTTGTATGAATGTGAATGGCTGCGGAACTGATTTGGCTTACACTCTCAGAAGCCTCTCATCTGCTCACAGAGGTAGCCTGTGGCAGAGGCCCTGAACATTAAGTTCCCTGCAAACATACACTCAGTGTACTCCCTGCATTTCAGATTTCATCCTAGTAAGTCTACATGGTCTAAGTCAGACCATGAACCACATTCCCATATCTCTCATCTTTCTGTCATGTTTTGCCATTTCCTTTGTCAACATTTTTCTTCTTTACAAAATAACATGTAAATCACTGTGTCCACCTAAATAAGGTTTAAAATTTATATCCACAAACAGTTGTGGTTCTATTGTAATACCATTTGTCTCGCGTTTGAAAATACCTTAAACCAGTTGTGTTTTTTTTTGAGGTCCTTGGATTTACCATGATTGACTTTTCTTGTTACTTGTCATTTTTTATGTGATATGAGATGAACCCTCATGGTGGGGGTAGATAGCATAATTGTTAAGCAATGAGACTCTAATGCCTGAGGCTACAAAGTCCCAGTTCAATCCCCCACACCACCTTAAGCCAGAGCTGAGCAGTGCTCTGGTTAAAAAAAAAGAAAAAAGATACATAGATAGATGGATAGATAGATAGGTAGATAGATATTTAGCTAAAATTAACCCAGAGCCTCATACATGTATGATGCCACTGAGTGACCTACTGGGCCAAACCATTTCATCCTTTTTGTATTTTCAGAAAGAGGCATAGGACAGAGTAAAAAAAGAGAGAACGGATCCTTAGCACTGCTCCACCATACGTGGAGCTCTCCCATGTGGTGCTAGGGTCTAGACCATATAGTAAGGAACAAGTTCTATTGGGTGAGCTATCTCCTGGCTGTCATTTTCATTTTGAAACTATCCCAACAAGTTGTATAATTTCAAACTATCAACCAGTTGTCTTTGCATAAATATTTCAGCGTGAGGGGGCTGGGTAGCAAGGACCTTTGTTCAAATCCCTTGGTCACCACCCACAGGGAGGAAGCTTCATGAGTGAGTGATAAAACAGTGCTGTTGGTGTGTCTCTTTTTCTCCCCCTCTCTCCCTCTCTCATCTCAGTTTGTCTCCGTATAATAAATAATATAAATACAATAAAAAATTAAGAGATTTCATTGCAAGCTAGGGAGACAGCATAACGGTTATGCAAAAAGCCTTTCATACCACAGCACCACCATAAGCCAGGTCTGATCAGTGCTGGAGGCAAGGGGGTGTGGTTTTCATCGTGAATAGTTTCTTTTCTTTCTTTTTCTTTTCTATTTTTTTTTCAGATTCTGTATAGTCTTTTTAAAAAATGTTATTAATGGGAGTTGGGCAGTAGCCCAGTGGGTTAAGCACAGGTGGCACAAAGCAAGGACTGGCATAAGGATCCCGGTTCAAGCCCCTGGCTCCCCACCTGCAGGGGAGTCACTTCACAAGCGGTGAAGCAGGTCTGCAGGTGTCAATCTTTCTCTTCTCTCTGTCTTCCCCTCCTCTCTCCATTTCTCTCTGTCCTATCCAGCAGCAACATCAATAATAACTACAACAATAAAACAACAAGGGCAACAAAAGGGAATAAATATTTTAAAATGTTATTAATGACTTTAATATTAATTTACAAAATTATGAGATAACAGGGCTATAATTCCTCACTGTTTCACCAATAGAGTTCTGTATCCTCATTCCCTCCATTGGAAATTGTAATAGTTCTCTCAAGGTCACAGATATGAGTTGACTATTATTTCTATAATCATCTGCCTACATTTTTATATATTCACCCATTTTCCTGCCTTCTTTTCCTTTCTAAGTCACCCGTACACCTATTGTATTAGAAATGTTCATTTTTTTTCCCCTCTTTCTGGGTCCTGATCAAATTGGACCTCAGAGCCCTCTGGTCATTTCTAACCTTTCTCCCGCTGAGAGTATGGGTGAATAGTTTCATATGTTTCCAGGGTTATTGCTGGGGCCCGGTGCCTGCAGAAGGAATCCACTGATTCTGGAGGCCATTTTTTCCTCTTTTTTTTTATAGGATAGGACAGAGAGAAATTGAGAAAGGAGGGGAAGATGGGGGGAGAAAGACACCTGCAGACCTGCTTCACCACTTGTGAAGCAACCCCTTTGCAGGTGGGGAGCATGGGGCTTGAACCAGGATCCGTGTGCACTTTTAAGCTGCTGTGCTACCACCCAGCTCCCAAGTAATCTTGTTCTTAAGGAATGTCATCCACCTTCTTTGGATGTAGATGGAAGTGCTAGAGTGATTATTAATATTTATTCATTGATTGTTTAACCACCTTGTAAGCACATAGAAAGGAAAGGAACATATTTAAAAAATATATTATGAAACTTCCAAAGCTAATGTATATCTACGACTATATTTCCATTTGTTCCCCTTTCCTCATTTCAGTTTTGAGTAAAAGCTTCTTTTTAAAAGTTTCAGTCTTGGGGGTTAGGTGGTGGCGCACCAGATGGAGCACACATATTCCAAAGCACAAGGACCAGCACAAGGATCCCAGTTGGAGCACCCGGCTCCCTACCTGCAGGAGGGTTGCTTCACAAGTAGTGGAGCAGGTCTACAGGTGTCTGTCTTTCTCTTCCCCTCTTTATCTTCCCTTCCCTCTCAGTTTCTCTCTGTCTTTTCCAGTAAAAAGAGGGAAAAAAAAAAAAAGGCTAACAGGAACAGTGAATTTGTAGTGCTGGCACCAAGTCCTAACCATAACCCTGGAGGCAAAATACTAATAATAAAATAAGTTTTAGGGGAGTCGAGCAGTAATGCACAGGTGGCGCAAAGCACAAGCATCGAAGTAAGGATTCTGGTTTGAGCCCCCGGCTACCCACCTGCAGGGGAGTCACTTCACAAGTAGTGAAGCAGATCTGTAGGTGTCTGTCTTTCTCTCCCCTTCTCTGTCTTCCTCTCCTCTTTCTTTTTCTCTCTGTCCTATCCAGCAACGACAACATCAGTAACTACAACAATAAAATAATAAGGGCAACAAAAGGAAATAAATATTTTTTAAAAAGAAGAAAGAGAAAAAAGTTTCAGTTCTGTAGCTTAATTTTTAGTATAAAAATATCTTTGAAAAGTTCATCAGTTTTCAGAATTAAAGAGAAAATTGAAAAAATATATGAATACAAACTCTGACCTTTTGAAGCAATTAGCAAGTAATTTTCAACCTTGCTCCAGAGCCATTTACCCACTTTTCAACTACCCACTTTAAAGTTATTTTTTTATTTGTTGTTAATATTATGTTATAAGATTGTAAGATTACAATTTATAGTTCTACACCACAGTCACCACCAAAGTTTTGTTATCCTCACTCTCCCACCTCCCAAAGAGAATCAGCCACCATAGTTCTTATAAGTCTTAGAGTTTGGTTGCTTCTGTTTGTTTTGTTTTGGCAAGTTCATGTGAATCAGATCTCTAGATTCCATATATGAGTGAAACCATCTGGTAGTTGTCTTTCATCTGACTAATCTTTAGGTCTACATTTTTGTTGAAAGTATTTCAAGAATTTTACATTTTTCACATTGGTTTTCTCCTCTTTAGAGTTGATCTCTCCAATGTATTAGATCTTCATGCCTTTGACAGTATCTCTGGAATAAGGTATGTCTCCTGTATTTTGGTCACTTTGATTGTACATATTTGCAGTTTTAGTAGTTATAGGAATAATATTCATGTTGCACATTTGATTCATGCTTCCTGTCATTTTTGTGACTTGTAAGGATATTCCTAGTTAAGAACAAAAAGAGAATATTCCTAGTGATTGTGTACTTGGAAGTTTTGTTAATTGGATGTTTGGAAATCACAATGCATTATACTATAGAAATGATAACATAATTGGTAGTTAAATTTAGAGACAGTTACTATTAGTATTTCTGCAACAATCATTACAGTGTGATTTTTTTTCTTCTATGAGAAAATGCATGAGATCCAGAGAAAATTTTAGCTTAGAGTGTTCCCAGGAGATGCACCTATTCTTTCCCCTTTGTGATGGATTGTTTTTTGTTTTGCTTTTGTTTTTGTTTAATAAGAGCACTACTTAGATCTAGTTTGTGGTGGTGCTGAGTATTGAGCCTGAGTCTCCAGAGCCTCAGGAATGAAAGTCTTTTTGCATAACTACTATACTACCTCCCCAGTCCTCTTTTTCTATGAATTTGATGACTTAAGATACCCTGCATAAGTGGAATCATATAGCACCTTCTTGTGATGGGTTCATTTCACTTTGTCCTGAAGATCTATTCATATTGTAGCATAAGACACTATTTAATTCCTTTTTGAGGTCAAATAGTATTCTGTTGTATATGTATAATACATTTTACATTCAGTCATACATTGATGGCCACTTGGGTTGTGGGTACCCCTTGGCTATACTGATTTAAATGTGCATATGCAAGTATCTTTCAAGATAATACTTTCAGATCTTTTGAATATATTTCCTGAGGTAACATTGTTGGATCACTTGGTAATTCTGTTTTCAAGAGACTACTGTATTGTTTTATATAACAACAGTACCATTTTACATTCCTACCACCAGTGCACAAAGGTTTAGATTTCACCATGTCCTGACCAGCACTTGTTATTTTCTGGATTTATTTGGTAGCAGCTGACCTAATATCTGTGAAATCATACTCTTTATGGTTTTGAGTCGCATTTCTCTAATGAGCATACTGAGCATTGACATTGAGCATCTTTTCAAATGCTTTTTGGCCATTTGTATATCATCTTTGGAGGAATGACTTTTAAATGCTTTACCTTTTTTTTTAACTGAGATTTATTTTTAATTTTTATTCATTCCCTTTTGTTGCCCTTGTTGTTTTATTGTTGTAGTTATTATTGTTGTTGTTATTGATATCATTGTTGTTGGATAGGACAGAGAGGAATGGAGAGAGGAGAGGAAGATGCGAAGAGAAAGAGAGACACCTGCAGACATGCTTCACTATTTGTGCAAGTGGCACCCCTGCAGGTGGGGAGCCAGGGGCTCGAACTGGGATCCTTACACCTGTCTTTGTGCTTTGAGCCACCTGCACTTAATCCGCTGCACTACCGCCTGACTGCCTAAATGATTTACCTTTTTTATAATTGGATTATGTCACTTGGTTTTTAAGAGTTTTCTCTCTTTTTAATTTTTAATTTAATTTTTTAACATTTTTTTAAATTTTCTTTCTTTATTTATTGGATAGAGACAGAAATCCAGAGAGAAAGGGTAGAGAAGGAGAGAAACAAAGAGACACCTGTAGCCCGGCTTCACCACTTGCAAAGCTTTCCCCCTGCAGGTGGGGACCAGGGCCCATAAGAGCTTTCTCTATACACTCTCACTATTGGCCCTTACAAATTAACCTCTTACTAGCCCCATACAAGATGTGTGACTTTATACTTTTATTGACACTTAACATAAAAATATTCACTTTTCATCATTTTTTTGTATTTCCTTATGAAGGCTGCTATGTCATGTAATGCTGTTAAATATGCTTTTGTGCTTTCCTCCTGCTAATGTGTTTTTATGTTGCTATAATTTTCAAACCTAGCCACCACTCTAACCAAGGCCTTTGTATAATTTTCATTGTGCTCAGTTCTAAACAGGAGAGCCTTTCCTGAACTGCCAGCTGGGAAGGTTTTAATTTGACACTTCGCCTGCTAAGACCCCCCCAGTGAGACTCATTTCTTCCAACAGTTCCTATAAGCCTTTTCTCTTTCCTAAACTTGGTGTTACTAATTTACCCCTCACTGTTCATCAAGGCAAAACATCTGCAAGGGTTTAAGTCCTTTTCCTCTTTCCAGCCTGCCCCCACCATTGTCTGAGTATATGTTACATTTGTCACGGTTCTAATTTGTTATGCCATATTGATGTTGTTGCTCTTTTCATATTAGAAGAATGCACTTCGTAGGATTCTGACTTTTTGTTTTTTCCTGATCCCATCCCACATAACAGACTGTATAGAAGATTTATGTGTATGGAGTCTAATTTTTAATAAGTATCAGTAGATTGTACAAGGGAAAACAATGATAAAAGACAACTTAACCTTCTAACTAAGTTTGAGTAACAGTGCTGTTTTCATATTAGGACGCATATGGAGAGGAAGAATAAACTGGAATTTTGAGCAAGAGTAAAATGTGTATTATCTAGGCTTTTGTTAGATGCATTATAATAAAGAGAACAAATTGCTACATCTTTCACTACATTGTGTATATGTCTGTGAATGTGTGCATTTTAAAAAAAGTTAACAAAATAATCTGCCAGGTTTTTTTGTTTGTTTGTTTGTTTGTTTTACTTTTGCCTCCAGGGTTATTGCTGGGGCTTTGGCCTGCACTGCTCCTGGAGGTCATTTTTTTCCATTTTATTGTCATTGTTGTTGTTATTTATTTATTGCCTCCAGGGTTATTGCCAGGGCCCGGGCAGGAATCCACAGCTCCTAGAGGCCATTTTTTCCCTTTTGTTACCCTGGTTGTTTTTTACCATTGTTGTGCTTATTATTATTGTTGTTGTTATTGATGTCATTATTGTTGGATAGGACAGAGAGAAATGGAGAGAGGAGGGGAAGACAGAGGGGGAGAGAAAGATAAATACCTGCAGACCTGCTTCACTGCCTGTGAAGCGACTCTTGAAAACCGGGATCCTTAAGCTAGTTCTTGCACTTCACACCATGTGCACTTAACCCACTGTGCTACCATCTGGCCCCCTGTCAGCTTTTTTTTTTATTATTAGGTTATATGAATAACATAAAATTGAAATTGTTGACTGTTAATAGATAACGGCAGAAAATCTCTTATTTTGCTTTGTATCTAAGTAATATAGTTCAGTCAGACATCTATTAATCTCTGAATTTGTGATCACTTATTTTTAGTTTGCAGGAAAAACTTCAATATGTACCAACAATACAACCTCACCTTGATAAGGTAAAAAAAAAAAAAAAATTAAATGTTTCTGGTAGCAGCAACAAATGTTAGAGAGATTGTGGGGACAAAGGAACCTTCCTGCACTGCTGGTGGGGATGTAAATTAGTCTACACCCCATGGAGAGCAGTCTGGAGAACTCTCAGAAAGCTAGAAGTGGACCTTCCCTATGACCCTGCAATTCCTCTCCTGAGGATATATCCAAAGAACCAAACATAATCATCCAAAAAGATTTGTGTACACCTATGTTCATAGCAGCACAATTTGTAATAGCCAAAACCTGTGAGCAGTCCAGGTGTCCAACAATAGATGAGTGGCTGAATAAGTTGTGGTCTGTATACACAATGGAATACTACTCAAGTGTTAAAAATAGTGAATTCACCTTCTTCATCTCATCTTAGATGAAGCTTGAAGAAATCATGTTAAGTGAGATATGTCAGAAATAAAAGGAAGAATATGGGATGATCTCACTCAGAAGTTGAAAAACAAGATCAGAAGGGAAAACACAAATCAGAACTTGGACTAGAGTTGGTGTACCAAAGTAATAATAAAATAATAAAAATCTCTGGGTTGGGGGGAGAATTCAAGTCCTGGAACATGATATCAGAGGAGGACCTAGTAAGGGTTGAATGGAAGAGTGGAAAACTTTAGAAATTTCTGTTACACATGTACAAACTATTGTATTTTACTGTTGACTATAAACCATTAATCACCCAAAAAAGAAATTTTAAAAAATGTTTCTAAACATCTATTTAAGGGAATTGGTTTTATTTAGAATTCTTCCTCATAAATGTAGAAAACTGATAGTTTTATAATTTGTATTCGTCAAAGGTCATCTTATCTATCTTCTTAATGCATAATAGGAAATCATGAACTGAAGTTAAATAAGATCTCAGGAAATCATGTTTTCTAGTATTTCCATTCTATACTCATTCTATTCTATGGATTATTCATTTGACCAGCTTCCTAATTGGATTATTGCTGGAAAACAGCCCAGGGGCTCCAAATGCAGTCTGTTTTTAACTATATTGAACTACTAGGGAATTTTTATCAATGACTTACTGAAGTACATATATAGAGAGATGGGACAGAAGGAAATTGATAGAGAAGGGGAAAGCACTACTTCACCATTTCAAAAGTTGGTAACATGCATTTAAATAAAATGATGTTTCCCTCCTAAAAAAAGCACTACAGATACCGCAAAATCCACATATAAATGTAGTACATCACATTAAAATACATAGCAAAGCACTGCCAGACAAAACAACATTCTGTAACTTTCAAAAAGCAGTGATTCGGTTCTCAAGAATCTTACAGCTTATTTTATTCAATGTGAATAAAATGTGAAGTATCCTAACATTTCAGTATAGGACTCTACAGTGTCCTATTGCTTTATTCTAATAACTTAAATATCAAGAATGATATTTACTATTAGTTGATTAGAGCTATGACTTATTTCTGTCTTTCATTACTTTATAGTATTCATTAATGTGTGTGTGTGAGAGAGAGATTGAGAGAGAACACCAGTGCATCACTTTGACACAAGGGTTGCAGCTATTATCTTTGGGCCCTCATGCTTGAGAGGTCTCACCTCTTGGGCCTATGATTTCATTTTTTTTTTAAGAGTAAAGGTCATGCCAGTGTGAGATTAAAGGGGGGAAAGTCTTTAAATATTAAGACAATGCATTGTGGGGCTAAAAGAACGAGGTATATATATTTTGAACGCTATTTTTTTTCTATACCAATTTCCTCTTTCCACATCAGACAAGCCATAAAAAAAGGATATGAATGAAAGATTATGAAAGCCATATATTCTTAGTGTAAAGATGAAGATCAAAACTGATAATATCTAGATAGCTCAATCAATAAAGCATGCATTGATTGCTACTTGGCTCTTTTCAGCTACTGTCACACCTTCCAAATCCAGATCTTACTCAGAGAATGTGAATAAGAAACTCATGAAAAATAGAGAACTTAAATGTTATTCAGGAATAAAACCATAATATTTCTCCTCTCTTGGCCCCTCTCCCCCAGGCCCTTGGCAGCCACTATTCAGTATTTTCATCTCTAAGTCTGGGTGTGTAGAAACATCATGTAAGGGGGCTGGGTGGTGGGACACACAGTTGAGTGCACATGTTACCATGCTTAAGAACCCAGATTCAAGCCCCTGGTCCCCACCTGCAGGTGGCAAGCTTTAGAAGAGGTGAAACAGTGCTGCACATGTCTCTTTTCCTTCCCTATCTCCCCTCCCCTCTCAATTTCTTTATGCCCTGTTCAATTAATATATATATATGGATTCAAAGAAACTCCATGTGAGTGGAACCATGCCATTACTTGCCTACACATTCATCCATAGTATACCATGTGACAGAATTTTCTTTCAGTTGAAATAATACTACATAAGAGTAAATAAGTTTAAGTGTATACTAAAATCAACATGTGTATAAATCTTACACTTTTTTTTTTTTTTTTTTTGCTCCTTGGAGTAGATAGTGAAAGATCTATCAAGATTGGGATATGAAATACATTTCTGAGTCTTTTTTTTTTTTTTTTTTTTTTTTTTTTAGCAGAGCACTTATAATCACCTCTGGCTTATGGTGGTGTAGGGGATTGAACCTACTGCAGTAGATTTTTCCTCTTTCAGTTTTAGATACTGAGGGGGAGAGGAGAAGTAGAGACACAACAACAACACTCCACTATTCATAGTGCATCCCTCATTGTCCATGTGTGGGACTCTCATGTGGTGGCAAGGGCTTGAACCCAGGTCCTTGTACATGGTAAAGTATATCCACTCTACTGGGTGAACTATCTCCCACCCCCTGCATCAGCATTCTATAAATAACATATAACCTTCTAAACTAAAGATGACATTATACTGTCACTCTCATCTTAGAACTCTTCTCTTCTTGACACATGTGTAGTCAGTAATTTTTTTTTAATATTTATTTTATTTATTCCCTTTTGTTGCCCTTGTTGTTTTATTGTTGTAGTTATTATTGTTGTTGTCGTTGTTGGATAGGACAGAGAGAAATGGAGAGAGGAGGGGAAGACAGAAAGGAGGAGAGAAAGACAGACACCTGCAGACCTGCTTCACTGCCTGTGAAGTGACTCCCCTGCAGGTGGGGAGCCGGGGTTCGAACCGGGATCCTTATGCGGTCCTTGTGCTTTATGCCACCTGCGCTTAACCCGCTGCACTACAGCCCGACTCCTGTGTAGTCAATAATTTAACATGCCTTTTAATTTTTCCAAGAGAACAGAATTATACTTTTGCTTATAAGTTTTACTCCCTGTTCTGGTTAATTCCTTTTTTGAGCCTCTTTTACTTAATGTATGAGATGAAACTAGTTCTTTTGTTCCACAGGACTGTAGGCATAAGCAAAAGAAAAGCTTAAAAGTGCCCTTTTTTGTATCTAGTTAATATAACTGTTTAGTATTGAGAATATTGGAGAGGATGAGTGAGGATATCAAAACCTGTGTACTAATTAATCAGTTTTTTTCCCCTAAATATATTTATTGTATAGAGACAGCCAGAAGTTGAGAGAGAAGGGGATGATAGAGAGGGAGAGAGACAGAAAGAAAGTCACCTGCAGCACTGTTTCAGCACTTTCAATGCAGTTTTGTTTTGTTTTGCCTCCAGGTTATTACTGAGGCTTGGTGCCTGCTACAGATCCTCTGCTCCTGGAGGCCATTTTTTCCCATTTTGTTGCCCTTGTTGTAGCTATTGTTATTGTTGCCATTGATGTTGTTGTTGGATAGGACAGAGAGAAATCGAGAGAAGAGGGGAGACAGGGAGAGAAAGATAGACACTTGCAGACCTGCTTCACCGCTTGTGAAGCAACTCCCCTGTAGGTGGGGAGCTTGGGGCTCTATCAAGGATCCTTACGCTGGTCCTTGTGCTTTGTGCCATGTGTGCTTAACCCATTGAGCTACCACCAGACCCTCCTTCACCACTTTCAAAGCTTTCCCCCTGCAGGTGGGGAATGGGGGCTAGAACTCTCGTCCTTGGGCATTGTAATGTATGCTCAACCAGGTGCGCCACAACCCAACCCCATTAATCAGTTTCTCTATGTAAAATACTAAACCACTGATCAACTTCACAAAATCAGGAAAATGGAATTGCTAATAACTAAAAAATCTGCAACTATAGTGAAGTAGATACACTTAATATATATTGCTAGGCAACAAAAATTTCCACGAATGTATTCCTTTTCATTCTAAAACTTGTGATTTTTTAAAAAATATATTGGCATTAATATAAAAAGTCACTATTGATTATCTTTCTTCATTTGCAGAGTATTGTTACAGTTACATTTGAAGCACCAGGAAATGCAAAGGAAGAAAATCTAAATGTATTTATTCAGGTGAATGCAGTTTTCAATTAATTTATTGCCTGTTTTTGTTACATCGATGTGGCTATGAGAGGTTGCTTTTATTAAAACATGTCACTTGATGCAGAATCTTCTGTGGGAAAAGAATGTGAAGAACAAAGATGATTACTGCATGGAAGTCATAAGACTAAAGGTACCATGTATAGTTTTGTGTATTTCAGCAAAGTCCCCTTTTCACTGTTACATAAAACCATATTTGGGAATGTTTTGCAGATACGTATCACGGTGAGATGAGAAATTTTACCCATGTGTCAACACGTGTACTTACTGTAAACCATTAACCCTCAAATAAAATGATAAAAATAAATAAAATTGAAAATAATTTGGTTTGAAACAGTATATAGACTTTATCTGTTTTCATAGTTGTTCTGTATTTTCATTGCTGGAAAGCAGCTCTGGAAGTCACTGCATACATAAGATGTGATTCATTTGCACGGCTTCACTTAGAGCGTCACAGAGTACACTATATATCCATCCCTGACACCACATAGAAAGATGACAAATGATGAGTAATTATCTAATTGTTGTAGACTGAATACATCATGGTTTTCCTATTTTTACTAAATAGGAGGTCAACATATCTGTGTTCAGGTTGTGAGAGAAAAAGCATTTCAAGCAGCCTGTGTGCTTTGAAATATTGCCCCAGCTACAAAGATGCACATGCACATACAGACACACAATCCTCTTTTATTATTGAGAGAGGGAGATGTGAGAGTACACTACTCAGTTATTTCTACTATTGTCATTTCTGTTGATATGCACTGCCAGGGATGAAACCCAGGGTTTCGTGGATGTCTAGTATATGCTATACCTCTGAGTCACCTCTCCATTCTGAGTTTTTACTTTTAAATTTGAACTGAATCTGATTTTTCCCTTCTGAGTAGGGACTGGTATCAATCAAAGACAAACCACAGCAAGTTATTGTCCAAGGTGTCCATGAGCTCTATGATCTGGAGGAGACCCCTGTGAGCTGGAAAGATGACACTGAGAGGACAAATCGATTGGTTCTTATTGGTAAGTGACTGGTAGATTTCTAAAGCAAGGTAGAAAAGATATGTTTGAAGGAGTTATGATGTGCCACTTGGTTAATATATTAAACAATCAGAATCTCATATGTATGCCCAAGCAAGCTGAATGTATTCCTCTTAATTATGTCATCACATTCATTTGTAAGGACTCTGGCCTTTCACTTTTTAGTTAATTAATTAATTAATTTTTATTAGATAAAGACAGAAAATGAGAAGGGAGGGGGGAGATGGGGAAAGAGACAGAGAGACACCTACAGCCCTACTTCGCTACTCGTGAAGCTTTCCCCCTGCAGGTGGGGACCAGGGGCTTGAACCTGGGTCCTTGAGCACTGTAATGTATACACTTAACTAGATGTGCCACTACCTGTCCTAGCCTCGCACTTTTTAATTTTAGGAAAGTGACTAATTCTAAAAAGTACTAATTTGGTTTTAAAGAACTTAACTAGAGGGGCTAGGTGGTGGGACACCTGGTTGAACGCACATGTAACAATGTGCAAGGACCCAGGCTCAAACCCCTGGTCCCTACTTGGAGGGGGAAAGCATTTCAAGTGGTGAAGCAATGCTGCGGGTGTCTCTCTGCCTCTCTCCCTCTCGATCTCCCCCTTCCCTCTTGATTTCTGGCTGTCTCTATCAGATAAATAAAGATTGAAAAAAAAAAACTTTAAAAAAAAAAAGAACTAGAAAAGTTCAGGAAGGACTCATGCAGTTACTATTGTTTCTGTAAATTTCTAAAGGTCACCAAGCACTTAATGATCTGGGACACTGTGTCATTTTAATTTCAGTTTAATCACACTTTTTTTTTTTTCTGTTTGCAGGCAGGTATTTAGATAAGGATATCCTCAAACAACTATTTATTGCGACTGTGACAGAAACAGAAAAACAGTGGACAACACATTTCAAAGAAGATCAAGTTTTTACATGACACTAGGAGCAATTCTTATTAAAAGAATCAGAATTAGAATTTGGGTTAATTTTTCTACTGGGTGTACTTCAAGCATCTATTTTCTGTCGTATTTCTGTTACGTATTTTATTGTGCTTTGAAATATTTTATAGACTACATAAAATGTAGTAAATCAATATTGTAAAAACAGTTGACAGTTGTATATTAAAATATATCCTCTGAAGAATATATGCATATATGTTTTGTTGTTACTGATAGGTATTTCACCAAAAAAAAAACCTTTTAGACCCACCTGCAGGGAAGAAGCTTCACGAATGGTGAAACAGTGCTACAGGTGTTTCTCTGTCCCTCCTTCTGAGTCTCCCCTACCCCTCTCAAATTCTCTTTGCCTTATCAAAAAAGAAAGAGAAAGACAGAGAAGGAGGTTGAAGGGGGAGGGGTGAAGTGGCTGCTCCTGCAGGCACCAAGCCTCAGTGATAACCTGGTGACAATTAAAAAAAAAAACAAAAAACTTTTAGAATTGACTTTGGAGTTTACATATGCTGAATTTCTCACTCAGGGGAGTTACCTATAATAATTACGATGAAACTTATTTCAGCATTGCCAGTTTTCCTTAGAACTTGAGCTAATTGCATAGATAAAATGTTGTTATTAACAAAAAGTTTTAGAAACAAGTCTGTCACTATTTTATTATATGTTATTCAGTGAAATAAAGAGTTTGTTGTGGCAAGGACTTCTAAGTGGAAGAAATCTGTCAAATTAATTAAAACCACCTTTTTGTTCTTAGTCAATTATGAGGATTTTTGGTTGTCAGTATAATGAAGATTTCATCATTCACTTTGTAATATATTCAGAAGATCAAGATTATAGAGCTTTTAGTTAAAAGTAGACTTCTGTGGGGCCAAGTGGTGGCACACCCAGATGAGTGCACATATTACCATGTGCATGGTTCCAGTTTCAAGCTCCCAGTCCCACAAGGACTGGCTAAGGATCCAGGTTCGTGCTCCGGCTCCTCACCTGCAGGGGAGTCACTTCACAGAGGTGAAGCAGGTCTGCAGGTGTCTGTCTTTCTTTCCTCTCTGTCTTCCCCTCCTCTCTCCATTTCTCTCTTTCTTATCCAACAACAATGACATCAATAACCACAGCAATGTTAAACAAGGGCAACAAAAAGGAAAATAAATAAAAAATAATAATAAAAAATACCGAGTAACACCTTTTGCCTGGGGAAAATGTGTCTGGGTACACCTGAGATTACTCATTAATAATTGTGGGAGAAACATCTGAAGTGATATTAATTACGCTCTCAAAAATTCATCATTTGGGGGCCAGGCAGTAGCAGCGGGTTAAGTGCAGATGGCGTGAAGTGCACAGACTGTGTAAGGACCCCGTTTTGAGCCCCTGGCTCCCCACCTGCAAGGGGATTGTTTCACAAGCAGTAAAGCAGGTCTGCAGGTATCGCCCCTTTTTTAAAAAAATATTTATTTATTTATTTATTATTGGATAGATACAGAAAGAGATTGTGAGAGAAGGGGGTGATACAGAGAGGGATAGACAGACACCTGCAGTCTTGCTTCACCGCTCATGAATGCAGATGGGGACCAAGGACTTAAACCTGCGTCCTTGTGCACTGTAATGTGTGCTTAACCAGGGGCACCACCACCTGGCCCCTCCCCATCTTCCCTACCTCTCTCAATTTCTGCCCTATCTAACAACAACAGCAATAACAATAATAACAAGGGTAACAAAAATGGGGGGGAATGGCCTCCAGGAGCAGTGGATTTGTAGTGCTGGCACTGATCTCTTGTGATAACCCTGGAGGCAAAAAAAAAAATCATTTTAAATCCCAGAAATACCTTTTCCCTTTATAACATTTTTATCTTTATATCTCCTTATTATATAAGAAGGCATTGGTAATGTCAAATGCAAGCACTGCAGGTGAAATCAGTTTCTCTGACCTTTCTCTTTCAATTACTGTCACTTGTTAGAGGTAAGCACTATTGCCAGTCTAATATCTATCCTTTTAAACATTTCATGCACACATACATTATGGTTTACATAGTCTCCTAGATTATTATAGTCATAGTTTAAGTTGTTTCTTCAGGAACTTAAAAACTTACCATAAACATCCTCAAGGAAAGGGCTTATTTTTTAATATTTCTGTGTTCAATAAAGTGCCATTCTTTATATATTGTAATGTGATTTGCCTTTAAAAAAAAAACTGTTAGTTGTAAGTCCTTCTTTGGCAATGCAAATAAATACGTTTTACTCTTTAGCTATTGTGTAAAAATAAAGAGAGGGTTCTTTTTTGCTGCATCTACTGTGAGAATGAAGAGCATCCTCATAGCAACCAGACTGTCTCTTTCGGAGAATGTGGACATCTCTCTGGAGGGGTGCAGAGTCATCCTGAAGGGCCCAGAGGCACCCTGCAGAAAGAATTCAACCACAATATTACAGAGCTCATTCTACTCAGAAAGAAAAAAAAAAGCAGCTCTGAGTTGACAAATGGTAGGGAAATCAAAAGGAACTGGCTACTGTTTGCACCATCTGCAGTCATATACAGAACTTGATCACTGGGTTTCTGATACAGAATGAGGTTATATGTATATGCTCACATCCCTATCAATATTTTAATTATTTTTTATTATCTTTATTTACTGGATAGAGATAGCCAGAAATTGAGAGGAAGGGGGAATTAGAGAAGGAGAGAAAAGGCACCTGCAGCACTGCTTCACCACTCATGAAGTTTTTCCCCCTGTAGGTGGAGACCAGGGGCTTGAACCAGGGTCCTTGCACATGGTAACATGCACTTAATCAGGTATGCCACCACACACCCCACACACCCCATCAATGTTGTTATTCAGGAGAATGGGTCTCTTTTTGAAATCAGAAATTTCTTGGGCAAAAAAATACATAGGCAGTGTTCAAATGAGGTCAGGTGTTGCTTGCTCAGTATATCAAGCCCAGAAAGATGAATTAATTCTTGAAGGGAATGACATCGAATTTGTATCAGATTCAGCTGCATTGATTCAACAAACTATAACTGTTAAAAAACAGATATCCAGAAATTTTTGGATGGCATCTTATGTTTCCGAAAAAGGAACAGTTGAACAGGATGATGAATAGTCTTTAAGTTGTCCAGACGTATGAGCAACAAAATAATGGAATGATATATCAGACTTACTTGTGATAACTTAAAGATGCAATAAAAGCCATTACTGATTTGGAACTTAAAAAATACAGAGATTTGGGCGGTGGCACAGCAGGTTAAGTGCAGGTGGCACAAAGTACAAGGACTGGCAGAAGGATCCCGGTTGGAGCCCTCGGTTTGAGTCCCTGGCTCCAGGGGAGTTGCTTCACAGGTGGTGAAGCAGGTCTGCAGGTGTCTGTCTTTCTCTCCCCCTCTCTGTCTTCCCCTCTTCTCTCCATTTCTCTCTGTCCTATCCAACAACAAACGACATCAACAATAACAATAATAACCACAACAAGGCTACAACAACAAGGGCAACAAAAGGGGGAGGCCTCCAGGAGCAATGGATTCATGGTGTAGGCACTGAGCCCCAGCAATAACCCTGGAGGGAAAAAAAAAAAAAAAAAGCATATAGAGGGTGGAGGGTAGATAGCATAATAGTTATACTAAAAAAAGAAATTCTAATGTCTAAGGCTCCAAAGTCACAGGTTCAATCCCCTGCACCACCATAAGCCAGCGCTGAGCAGTGCTCTGGTAAAAAAAAAAAAACAAAAAAACAAAAAAAACAAAGCAGTGTTGTATACATTCATCTCCACATACTAACTAGAATTGAAACTGCATATGACAGATAAAGGCCAGATTCTCTTACTGCTTATGCTTATCTATAAAAGAAAGGAGGTAGCTCTCAGCAAGCTAATAAAAATAAGGACTGATACTAGTCTGAATGTTCATGAAAAACCAAATTCAACTGGAAAAGAAATTTTTTTTTTTTTTAGAATGCCCATTATGCAGTAAGTGCTGTGTTAAATGTTTGCAGGAACTACCAAGAAAAACTTTTGGTTTCTAAAGCAACACTAAAGGATCCATAAGGTGGTATAATAATTTCTCTTTTGAGGGGGAGGTTAAAGGTTTATAGTACAGTAGTTTGCACATGGGTACAATTTCTCATCTCACCAAGATAGGTGTCTGTAAAACACTCTCCCAAATTAGGTCCATCTTTGGGTACCAGGACCTGAGAACCTCCCACCCCCAAGCCTCTCTCTGCCCTCTTTCCCCCCAAGTTCTTTGCTTTGGTGAAATACACTAAGCCAGTCCATGGTTTACTTTATGTCTCTACTTTCTGTTCCATGAGGATATTTCTGCCTATGAGTGAAATATTCTAGATTAATCCTCTTTCTGACATCTCACTTAACAATTCTCTCTCTCTCTCTCTCTCTCTCTCTCTCTCTGTGTGTGTGTGTGTGTGTGTGTGTGTGTGTGTGTGTGTTTAATAGTAGGTTACAAGATATATAAGGTCATGGAATATAGTACTACACTACACCCACCACCAAAGTTCTGTATCCGCACCCTCCCACCTCCCAAAGATAGCCACCATAGTTCTCACAAGTCTTAGAAACAGTTTGCTTATTTCTGGTTTTTTGTTTGTTTTTTCAGGTTCATGTGTATCTGATCTCTAGATACCACCTATGAATGAAACCCTCTGGTAATTGTCTTTCATTTCTTTATTTATTTAACTAAGCATAGCCACCTCCAGTTCTATCCATCTTGTCCTAAATGACACAATATCATATTTTTGGATTGCAGAGCTGTATTTCATAGACTATATATTCCATATCGTCTTTAGCCAGTTGTCTGTTGATGGACATTTAGGCTGCTTCAACTCTTTGACTGCTGTGAATAACGTAGATACCAACATAGGGAGGGTTTATGTATCCCTTTGAATTAATGTTTTTATGTCCTTTGGATATGTATCTAAGAATGCTATTGTTGTATCTTGAGATAATTCTAATTTTATTTGTTGAAGGACTCTCCGTACAGTCTTCTAAAGGGGCTGTGCCAGTTTGTGCATTTCTACCAGCAGACACTGCCTTGTTTTTACTTGATGTTTTGTATGGGATTATTGAGATACAATCTATATAACATTTACTCTTTAAAGTACATAGCTCATTGTTTCAGTATATTCATAGTCAGTTACTACCACTAATGCCAGGATGTTTTTATCACTCCTCAAAGAAGTCCTACCCATTAACGGTTACTCCCCATTTCCTCTACCTCCTAGCTTACAGCAACCTTTACTCTACTTTTTTTTTTATCTTTTATAAATAGATAAAATAGAGACAGCCAGAAGTTGAGAGGGAAGGGGGTGAGAGAGACAGACAGACACCTGCAGCAGTACTTCACCACTTGCAAAGCTTTCCCCCTGGACATTGCCAGGGGGTATCAGGGACTCAGAACAGGGTCCTTGCACATTGTAACATACACTTAACCAGGTGAGCCACCACCCGGGCCCACTACTCTCATTGTTGTAGATTTGCCTACTTGGATTTCTTTTATTTAACATACATTCAACATTCATTCATGTTGTAGCATGTAACCATACTTAGCTCCTTTTTTTATGGTTGAGTAATCAACTATCAATAGTAGAACAATAGGTGCTTAACCAGATATGCTTAACCACCTCCCAGCCGCACTATCAACAGTAGAAGCCACATTTTGTTATTCACTCCTCAATTGATAAGACTTCTGAATTTCTTTTTTGATCTGTAAGTCCTTTTATTCCCTTGCATTAATTTTTGTAATGGATTTGCAAGAAAGAGAGAGAGACCTGAACAGAGCAGATAGTAGTAGAGAATTCTCAATTTTCCTATCTTCTCATCTAAAATAGCATAATAGTTTATTCAGGTAGCCTTGTCTTTACCTGATACATTTCTGTTCCAGGCTTTCATCCAGAACACCACATTACATTTAGTAGTCAGGATTCCCTAGAGTCCTATTAACTGTAAGTATCTAATCTTAGACTTTCCTTGTTTCGGTGACATTCTTATGTCATTCAGTTTTGAGGTGTACATAAGGCAAGTATCTCTCTTAGAATTGATTTTATATTTTTATAAAAATTATTTTTTATTTTTATTAAAAGTATTATCTTTATTTATTGGATAGAGACAGCCAGAAATCGAGAGGGAAGGGGGAGACAGAGAAGGAGAGAGACAGAGTGACATTTTCATCCCTACTTCACCACTTGTGAAGCTTTCCCCCTGCAGGTGGGATCCAGGGGCTTGAAGCTGGGTCTTCGTGCACTGTAGCATGTGCACTTAACCAGGTGCGCCACCACCAGGCCCTAATTTTTTGTTTTTATCATATGATACTGGGGCACAGAGAAAGAAGGCCACACTGTGCCCTTTTTTATGGCACTGTATCAAGGGTGCATACTCTGAAAATGTTGATATGGACCCTAATAACCTGGCTATGTGTTGTGACATCCTCTCTCCACTGTGACACCCATGCTGTACTCTGGGAGAGAGCCTCTATTTGCTGTTCACAGTCAAGGAGTGGTAAATTAAGTTGCTTGGCAAAGTATCACATTTTTTTTTTAATCCTACAAGGAAACTTTGCCTCTTTTCTCTGATTTATTAATCTACTCTTTTTTTTTTTACCAGTATGGGTATGTAAATATTTTATACTTTGAGTTAAAATCCATGCTGTGTAATTTTTGTTGCTTACATTATCACAGCTCTGGCCACTGGAAACTCTTGAGTTGCCAATAGTTCCCCCCCCCCCCCAGGGCTTTTATTTAAGTTTCTATTTCTCTTTTCATTTTCAAATATCCCAAATCCCCATGGTAGTTTACTCTAGGAAAACTAGCAATACTCCCTTTCCCAGGTAATTTCTCTGCTACTTGGAGAAATACCCTTCATCTGCAGGGGGGCTCAGGGGGAGATATCTGAAATCTCAGGTTGAATAAGACACCTGTTAAGGGGGCTGACAGGGAAGGTATTTGGAATCTAAGGGTGAATAAGACACCTGTTTGGATTCTCCACAGCTTAGTTTAGTAGATCACGTGTAGTAACTGCCAAATTCTGAATTCAGACCCATACTTACTGAGCGCAACACCCCCCATTATTTACCCTCCTTCAAGCTACATAAAACTGAAAAGCCTTAAAGGGTAAATACTTCAATAGCAGAGGCTGATGCTATAAACAGATTTGCAAGTAAACTGTATTATTTTATCCTGAAAATACAAGCTGGCCTGCCAGTTCTCCCTCTCTCTTTCTCTCTCACTTACTCTCTACTGGTTTCTGATTTCTCACTGAAAATTTCATTGTCATTTTGCAAATACTAATGCAAAGTGTGGCTGTGTGGCAATCAGTGTAGCCTGAGCAATATCCCTCTTATGCTTCATTTTTATCAGATGACACCTCAAAAGTTCTTTCATAATTAGGTGGGTTTTAAATGATCTACATATTGTGACTCAGTGTTTTACCATAAGGCCCCTATTTATATAATACATAAACTTATATTCTATTGTACTGCTGCTATGGCTGCTATAGTCTCTAAACCTATTTAACTGAAACCACCCTAAAGATTTAGTTACTTTCAGAGATGTCAAATAAGTTAAACAGAGCTTATTTGTCATATTGCTACTAGTGATTTAAAAGCATTGAAAGTATGGTTCCCCTTTTGCCCCAGTTTCAAGTTATATTATTTGCTATTATAATTGAAAATATTTATTGTTGGTTTTTCTGAAAAATGGAAGATGAGGAGTCTGAAAAGGGGGGAGGGTAAACTTTCACATGTTGAATGCATCCCTCCACATTATGGGTCCATTTCGTAAAAGCAAAGTTGTGTGTGTGTTAAAGATCTGTATTAATTAGTATTTGGCAAAACCTTGATCATGGACATTCATAGAAAGAAAAATATTAGCCATCACTCTAGTATATTGTTTTATGAAGCCTGTTTTAGTTACATGTTGGTATGTGAAAGGTCTTGTTGGTATATGAAATGTATTTGATATTATGGTCAATTGTTCAGAGTTCCTTCTGCTTTTTCTCCACATTCTGCCTCCACTGCTTAACGCCAGGACATTTCAGCTTCTTCTGAAAAACTAAGACAAGAACATTTTGGTGCTCTGGGGTGAGGAGTTGGAGTAACCATCCAACACCCTCTTGAGCTTGAGGATATAGTTAGAATATAAAAACTATCTCAGCTCACCGCATGAAAATGAGTGTGGTACCAACTATAGAACACAAAGACATACTTTAACTGTTTTATATTATTTAACAAGCACTATATGCACCATACATATTTTAATGGCCTACTCCCTTTTTCTCTTTTGTGGGAGAGAGCTGAATAAGGAGTTGACCGTAGACTATTAGGATCGAATTTTCGTTCTTATGTTTTTGTGTGCGGTTTTTTAAATTTATTACTTACTTACAAGATTATAAGATAGGGGTATAGTTCCACACTATTCCCACCATTCCCACCAAAGTTCTGTGCCCACTGATAACCACGATAGTTCTCCCAAGGTCTTAGAGATGGGTTGGTTAGTGTCTGTAAGTTCATGCATTTCAGATTCTCTCCATTCTCTTGCGCGGTCTGAAAAAGCGCGTTGACGTCGCCCTATTGGCTGGCTACACCTGAGGAGTGGAGTTCCTTCTAGGGTGGGTGAGTATAAAGGGGAGATGGTTCTTTTCCTGCGGGGGTGTGTTTGCTCAGCGCAACCTCCTCATTGAGTTGCATTGGACCGTTCAGAGGTCGGCGAAGAAAGTTTCCAGCGAGGGCAGAGCGCACAGGAACTCTCAGAAGCTTTAAGAATCCACCAAAGCCCGTCTTTGCAGGACAGCTCTGGAAAAGCCAAGGGAACACGCCTCCAACCCGAGCACCCCTGCAGCCTGGCACTCCCGGAACCTAGGCTGCTGCGCCCGCTCCGAACCCCGGCTACTGGCGTGAACCTCCCCACTATGCCCAGAGCCACTCCGCCGCGCAGCCTCCGGGCGTCAGACTGGGAAGACGCGGAGATGGATATTCTGGGAGAGGAGGAGGAAGACACCGCCTCCGAGGAGGAGGGGGAGGAGGGAGACCTGCAGGCGAAGGGCAGCCCGCGGCTCCCAGCGCAGCCGCTACAGCCCAGGCCGCAGGGGGTGCTGCCCCGAGGGCGCACGGTGAGCAGCAGCGACCCGGGAGGCTCCCCGGAGCTCGGCGCCTGCTTGGGGGCGCCCGGGGCTGGGCTGACCAAGCCCCCATACTCCTACATCGCGCTTATCACCATGGCCATCCTGCAGAGCCCGTGCCAGCGCCTGACGCTCAGCGCCATCTGCGCCTTCATCAGCGAGCGCTTCCCCTACTACCGCCGCCGCTTCCCAGCCTGGCAGAACAGCATCCGCCACAACCTGTCGCTCAACGACTGCTTCGTCAAGATCCCCCGCGAGCCGGGCCACCAGGGCAAGGGCAACTACTGGGGCCTGGACCCTGCCTCCCAGGACATGTTCGACAACGGCAGCTTCCTTCGCCGCCGGAAGCGCTTCAAGCGCCGGCCCCCGCCCCCGGGAGCCCAGCCACATCCCCTCTACCCCCTGCCCGCCGCGCCCCCAGCCCTGCACTGCCCCTGCCGTGGCCCCGGCCTGCTGCTCGGACCGCGGCCCGTCGGGGGCTCCAGCGCCTCGGCCGAGTCCGGGAGTCCCGGTTGCGCGCTGCTGCACCCGCACCCCCTGCGCTACCTGCTGCTCTCCGCCCTGCCCTGCGCTGGGGCGCCCACGAAGGCGCCCCTAGAGACCACTTTCGCCCTCCGGGAGCCGCAGCCAGAGCATGACTTCCCGCTTTGGGAAGGGGGGCTGGGGCGCGCGTCGCGGCTGGGAGGCTGCTGCACCTCCTTCAGCATCGACAGCATCTTGCGGGGGGTCCGAGGAGTTGGCGGCGGGGGCCCCGGGAAGTGCGCGCCCCCGACGTCCTGGGGCCTTTGCCACCTGCTCCAGCGCCCCGCGTGCCTGCCGCCTCCCCAACCCGCTTCGCCCTGGATCCGGGTTTCTGCCGCCCGGACTGTCTTGCAGTTGCAGCAGCAGCAGCAGCAGCAGCAGCAGCAGCAGCAGCAGCAGCAGCAGCACTGCATCAGCGGCTGCGCGCCCGCCAATAGGATGCCGCTGGGCCTGCACCTGTCTGCAGCTGCTGAGCTGCTGGGCCGCCAGCCCAGAGCCGAAGGCTCTAGGTTGACTTCACTAGTCAGCAGAGAAGGGACCTCTCAGGCCTTTTGATAAGCTTCCGCACCTTGCCCTGGCGCCTATCAAAGGCTGCACATGGGTGGAGACTGGAGGGCAGCGCAGCCCGATGTCCTGAGGTCCCCTCGCAGGTCCCAGAGCACCAGGGAGAGTTCAGCTGGAACCCGCTCAAGCGTGCTTCTGAAAAGCCACCGCTTTCAGTTCCTGGCAAAATATTTGCGAAGATGTAGGGGAGTGCTGGCTGAAGTAAACTTTGGACAGTATTATAAATCTCATCTTGTCTTTTCCAGGCTCCAGGAATTTTTCTGATTTGCACATTTTCCGAGGAACTGTAAATGTGAGTGGGGCGTTTTGTTCTAGGATTAAAGGAAACAACAAGACCAGAGAAAGAAAGAAAGAAAGAAAGAAAGAAAGAAGAGGAAAGACTATATTCTTGACCATTAGAAAAAAATATATATATGGAGAGAGAGAGAGAGAGAGAAAGAAGAGAGAGAAAGAAAGAAAAAATGTGCAATATAAGGCATGCCCCCTTCTTCATCCTGTAGAAACTGCACTACTATAAAGCAGAGTATAGTGCTCAGGCAGAAAGACCAATATATAACATGTTCTCCCTTCTTCATCCTGTAGAAATGACATTATTCCCAAATACAAAATGTTACATGTCTTGATCAATGTGTAATCGGAGTAGAATTTTAATTTCACGTGAAGAAATGTAAAAATTAAAACTAGCTGTATAGACTAAATAAAATATTAAGTCACTATATTATTCCTCACTTCCAAAATGGGACATCTTTTAAAACTTTGTTCTTTCTTCCCAATTAAATAGCTTAGTTGGGAAGAAGAGATATTTGAAACAACCCATTTCAAGGTGGCTTAAGAACTCTGAATATCATATGCTCTTGTCAATATTTCGGTTTTATAAATAAATTTTAAAAAGAACTCTGAATATTTGAAGTTGACTTTTAAAATATGGAATTTAGTGTATAAACGTTATTAGAAAATGGAAGAAGTATAAATATATTCCCCACCATTCAAAAGGAACTGATTTTTCCTCTGAATACACTAGAGAATGATTTTGAAATCAACCTGCAGTATAACAGCCAACATTTACTCAGAGAAAAAGAGAAAACAGGATTTCTTAAGGCTATTAGAATTCTCAAAACCAGGACCCAGCACAAAGAGAAATTTAAAATGAAACATTGGAATTTCAAGTATTTATAATTTTAAAATTGCCTCTGGCAGGTGCCTGCTGACAGTTCCTAATCCCCTTCTTTAGCCTAGAAGAAACTTTGTTTGCTTCTTTGTTTGGGGGGGGGGATTAATTCCTGAAAGGACGACAGTTTGACTATTACCTGGCTTCAGGGTGGGAAAGAAGGTGGTGATACTAAACACAGAAAAACACAGAATACTCTCTCCAGAGACCTTGCGCTGTCCTGCTGCTGAATTCACATTGAAAAAGAATTGTTTCTGTTTCTGTTGATACTGTGGGCAACTCTGGAAGAAAATCCCCTGTGAGTGGGGTCTTTCACCCTCATCATCATCATCCTGGTGCTCCTCCGTCAATGACTCATTACTTCCCCATTACTTGTTTGATTTTGTTTTGTTTTCCCAGAGTGATTTACTTGATCTGTCTTTCACTGGGTTGCTGCACTCCATAATACCAAATTTCTGCACCACTTATCAACAAATCTCACCACCTTTAATTGTTAGTATTTATGACTCGGGATGCTCTGGAAAGTGTTGAGTTTAGCCCACTGTGAGCAGCCTGTGGAACTCCAGCTTTCACCTGCCAAATAGACAGCACCATTCCAGACTCTGGCACTAAGATTAGGCTGTCAAGGGCTCCAGCAGCCCTCTCTCCACCCAGCCTTCATCCACATTGTGCTTCTTAAGCTTTGCCTAGCCATGAGTTCAGTCTGTGTATCCCTTAGCACCTTAGCTTTTAAGATCCTGTAGGAAAGCTGGGGAGACTGCATAATGGTTATTCATTATTCGCTTTCATTCCTGAGGCTTCAAACTCCCAGGTTCAGTCCCTCCCAGAGCTGAGCAGTGCTCTGGTAAAACAAAGCAAACAAACCCTAAGCAGGATGGGCAAAAATAGCTCACTTAGTGCATAACTTTTTCTGGTGCACCACCCAGCTTTGGACCTGACCCTTTACTATATCAAGAAAGTCTCCTTCCTTCAAGGGCTGGGGAGACAGCATAATGGTTCTGGAAAAAGACTTATGCCTGAGGTTCTGAGGTCCCAGGTTCAATCCCCAGTCCCGCCATAAACCAGAGCTGAGCAGCTTTCTAGCTATCTCGATGAAATAAACAAAACATTTTTTTAAAAAAATCTCCCTCTCTGCTTCTCTGTCTATATCTGAAAACGTCAGTGAAACTCCTGAGGAACACCCTCCCCCCCCCCAATAAATCCATTAGGCAAATCCCGCAGATCTAGGACAACAAACTCTGAATAAAGGGGACAGAATTCGCGTGAAGAGCCAAGAGCTCCAGTTTCCGCTTCCATTATGCTTTGCCCTTTATGTGAAAAAGCCTCCACTTCTCCATGCCTTCATCCATCGGTCAACAACTGTTTTCTGAGCGAGGAGTCAGCTCAGGGTGCTTTTGCTGGGCACCTGAGCCCATTTCTTGGTGTCTCAAAACCTGGGTGACTGTCGCAACCCCAGCACCCGTACTAAGGACGAGCACCCAACATCCATATTTTCTTTAGTGGAACCGTGTGAAAGGATGACTTTGCAAAAGAAACATTGATTCAGCGGGAGAAGTGAATTAGAGTTTCAGCGAAGGTAGTCTCTCGAAGCCCGCAAGAATTCAGAGCCAGTGGAGTCGCCGCCTCCGCCCGGGTCATGTGGCCAGAGGGTTCCAGCGCCTTGGGGTCTGTGCGCCCAGCCGCCGGCCTTTGGCAGCGACCCTGGCCAAAAGCAGGTGGGGCTAGGGGGGGTCCCGTGCGTAGGCACGTAACGTCCAGATGGAGCGAAGGGATTGAAGGTTGGAGTTCTTTCGTTGGCTTCCATGCTGAGCTACTTAAGGTCCAGGCTGGAGCTAGGGGTGGGTGAGCTTGGGGAGCAGATCAGAGGGAGTTGGGGGCAGGCAAGGCAAAGGAGAAGCCTGGGAAAGCTAACTAGTGACAGTTAACCATACGTAGTGGCTAAGCTTTCTTTTCTTTTTTAAAAAATTGATTTAATAATAATCGACAAGACCATAGAATAAGAAGGGTACAATTCCACACAGTTCCCACCACCAGAGTTCCGCATTCCATCCCCTCAACTGGAAGTTTTCTTGTTCTTTATTCCTCTGGGAGGATCATTATGGGGTTTAGAAGGTGGAGGGTCTGGCTTCTGTAATTGCTTCTCCTTTGAACAAGGGTATTGGCAGGTCGGTCCATACACCCAGCCTGGGAAAGGCATCATGGTAGCATCTACAATTTGGTGACTGAAAAGCATTAAGATATAAAGCAGAGCATTTAAAAAATAATAAGAAGAAACCTAAAGGTAAGAATATAACAGAGGAGATTTGGGGGTCTTCGTTTTGGAAAAAGCTAGGAAGTGTATTTTAGATATATTCCAAGGGGGCCCATGCTAACATCAAGGTTGGCTAAAGATAGAGTCTGGGGAGATGGTGTCAGAGTTGGAAATAGGACTAGAAAGCTGGATCAGGGCAGAGAGTAAGTAGTTCCCAAATATGGGAAAAATATATAAATACTCCATTGATCTGATTTGGGGGCCCATATTCAGCACAGGAGTCTGTGTAACTTCTGGAGACTAAATTTTCTTTTTTTTAAATTTATTTATTTTTATTTATTTATTTTTATTTAAGAAAGGAGACGTTAACAAAACCATAGAATAAGAGGGGTACAGTTCCACAATTCCCACAACCCGATCTCCATATCCCATCCCCTCCACTGATAGCCTTCCCATTCTCTATCTCTCTGGGA
Source organism: Erinaceus europaeus (assembly GCF_950295315.1). Lineage (NCBI taxonomy): Eukaryota > Metazoa > Chordata > Mammalia > Eulipotyphla > Erinaceidae > Erinaceus > Erinaceus europaeus. Next base: position 72,065,611 of record NC_080171.1, on the reverse strand, counting down.
GCATGGATCCAGGGTCATTGTGGGTTGCAGAGTGTGGAAGGTCTGGCTTCTGTAATTGCTTCCCTGCTGAACATGGGCGTTGACTGGTGGATCCATACTCCCAGTCCAGTCTGCCTCTCTTTTTCCCTAGTAGGGTGGGGTTCTGGGGAAGCTGAGCTCCAGTACACATTGATGGGCTCGTCTGTCCAGGGAAGTCTGGTCAGAGGCTAAACTTTCTATCCTGCTCTTTTTTGTTTTGTTTTTTACAGGGGAAATAGATTTTTAAAAAATACATATTTCACTTTATGTGATATATAAATACATTTAATGAGAGAGAAAGAGAGAGACACTGAGACCAGAGCACTGCTCAGCTTTGCCTTATGGTGGTGAGGGGCCTTGAATCTGGAACTTTAGAGCCTCAGGCATGACAATCTTTTGCAGAACCATTATACTATCTCCCCTGCCCCCCTGGTGTGAGGGGGATAGATTCATCTTTTAACAAACCCCCTCCCATCTCCCAACACCCAGTTAAAAGACTTTGGCCACAGGGGATATGACTCAAATGGTAGAGCATTGGACTTAACATGCCTGAGGTTCTCAGTTCAATCTCCAGCACTGCATGTACTGAAATAATACTCTGGTTGGTCTGTCTTTCTCATGTGAAACTCTCATATATAGTAAATCAAATAAGTCTTTAACAGAAAGCACGCACATAATTATATGGTATATATTATACAGCAATGCAATATTAATTAACCACAGAATCTCTATCACACAGACTAGAAATTGCTGTTTAGGAGACTAAGAAATGGGGGGGGGGGGCTTAGATGGTGGCACCAGGCTCCGTGTTTCCTGAGGTGACATCATCTGCCAAAGGTCATGGAGGCAGAGGCTCAAAGCTGACTGGGGCTTTCCAAACCTTTTGGCTCTGGGTCTTGGTTCCTGCAAACTAGGAAATGTCTGCTTGCCTACTGACCTTCTCCCTTCCTTCCTTCCTTCCTTCCTTCCTTCCTTCCTTCCTTCCTTCTCTCCCTCCCTCTCTCTCCCTCTTCCCCTTTAGTTCTTCCCAAAGACCAGAGGCACCCAGACACCAAAGTGAAGGTAACTTTGCATTTCCAGGCGGAAGGCAGGGCAGGGAACCACCAAGGCCAGGAGAAAGGAATGTCAGTGTGTGGGGAGAGTGGACTAACCAGACCTTGGACTCACCCTGGAAATTTAGAGGGCTCCACTCAATCCAGGTTCTTGGGAGGAGCCTGGCGAGAACACTGTGGCCCAGCAAGATTCCAGGCCTTTTCAGGCCTTGGGCACAGAGATTGAGCGCCCTGCTCTTCTGGCCAAGGTGGGGGACTCCACCTGCTTGCCTGTCCCGGCTCCTGGGTTCCAGCTGTGCACACCTAGGAGCAGGTCCCTCTCTGAGCTACCCAGGACACCCAACCAGCTGGATGCCCAGGCTGTCAAAGGTGCCCACAGGTGTCCCAGAGGCGGGTGGGAGGGGCTGCTGAGTGCAGTAAGGACCATTCTCAGTGGACTCTGGTCAGAGAGTCTTTTGACCTACAAGGACAGCTTCAAGATGGGGCCCTTTGCAGGGAAGAGAAGGGCCTTAGTCACCTTAGTCTAAGCAAGTACAAGGTGGCCCTGGCCTTCCTTTGGCCAGTTCCCTGCATACCTCCCAATGCCTAAAATGTATGGTATTGGGGCCTGAGGGAGTGCTTAATGGTCTTAGCAATGCCTGGGGTCTGGTGGTACAGACTTTGAGAGTTCTGGCTGCAGCCGCTGGAGGAGAAGGATGTAGGACAGATCTGTGTGGTGATTAGTTTGGGGAGGAGAAGGATGTAGGACAGATCTGTGTGGTGATTGTTTGGGGAGTCCCTCTCTGCCGCTGGAGCAGCGGAGCAGAAAGACAGGAGAGCACATGTTTGCCCGCTCCTCGTCTCTGTTACCCGCTTGTGAAGCCAGCCCGGTTAAAACAACACTACTGCCTTTCAGCCACCAAGTTACAGATTCTACCATGACACCATCCTGACCTTTCCGGGCAGATGACTTCACCAATGTGTCCTGGAGCCTCACCTCTCCAGAGCCCTATCCCCTAGGGAAAGACAGAGACAGGCTGGGGGTTTGGATTGACCTGCCAATGTCCATGTTCAGCAGAGAAACAATTACAAAAGTCAGAACTCCCACCTTCTGCACACCAAAAAGAATTTTGGTCCATACCCCCAGGAGGGGAGAAACATTAGGGGAAAATGAGCAGAGGGCTCTGAACCCCAATTCTGTCAGGACTCTGAGAGAAAGGAAAAAGAAAAGACACTTGGAAGTAGTAATAGGTGTAGATGTGACTTTAAAAGGAAGAGAAGGCAGGACCTTTGAAAAAAATGGGTAAAAGCATAGATAGATAGATAGATAGATAGATAGATAGATAGATAATTACAACAATCATAGTCAACCTATTTCTGTTACCTTGGGAGAACTACTGCAGTTTCAAATGGAGGGACATAGAACTCTGGGAGGGGGCAGTGTGAAATTATGCCCATTATCTTGCCTCTGGTTATATAAACAAATAAATAACATAAAATAATTATAATCTACAGTGCTTATTCCTTATGGGGAACTAGCTAATTATTCAGGAGCCTCTCTCCACCCCCACCCCTCACTCCCCTTAGGCTTAAACCAGACTCCCCTCTTTCTTCCTTTCTTTCTTTCTTTCTTTCTTTCTTTCTTTCTTTCTTTCCTTTCTTTCTTTCTTTCTGATGCAATAAAAGATGATAGGAAAAAAAAAGTCTAGTGAAGCAGTTGAAACCATGAAAAAAAAAAAAGGATGACATGGTGGTAAGAACTAACAAGGCTGGGATTGACGTTAATCAAACTTTGTCTTCTGGGAGGTTACACGTTGTATGGAAAGTGGGAGAGACCTGATGTTGTTGCACCCAGAGTTAGGAATGTTTTTTCCATATTAATATTGGTCTTAAATCTGAGTTGTGCTAATGTCACCTTCCTGTGGTTTCTCTGGAGTTTAGTCTTCATGCTCTCCTATGTCATAACAGCACTGAAATTATGTAAGTTTTTAGTACTTACAGACTGTATATATTTATATGTGTGTGTGTGTAATGCCAAGAACTTAAGTGATAGATAAAAAAATAAAACCAACATTGTTCCTTCCCACTAAAAACCATTCAAGAAAATTAGGTGAAGGGGAAAAGGCTTTTGAGAGTCAGCCTGCCTTTCAATACTAATTTTCTGTTACTGAATTATCTTAACATATATTCAAAGTTTATATATTAAAATAAGTACTTATAGAAAAGTACCTGGACACAAAAATTTTATTCTATTTTAAAATTTTATTGATTAAATTCTACCAGAGTACTGCTCAGCTCTGGTTTATGGTGGGGTGGGGAACTGAACCTGGGACTTTGGAGCCTCAGGCATGAGAGTCTCTTTGCATAACTATTATGCTATCTGCTTCCACCCTGAACATTTTATTTTTATACCATTTGAATTGTATTTAAATTTGTTCAATAATGAGAGTGAGAAAGTGTGAACCAGAGTGTGACTCTGGTTCATTTCATCTGGAATATCATTATTACATCTAAATGATTCATTAGCAGCACCAATTTAACCAGGCAGCACTTAATTATCCTTCATTGTCTCCATTTTTTTTTTTTTGGTTTAGTTTGTTAGTTTGACTTAGAATGAAAATAAGAGTCCAAGCTTGAGTCTGTAAAAAAAAAAAAAGTACAATTTGTGTAACTATAAATATAATATTTCCCCCAGAACTTTAAAATAGAAGTTTTACTTTTCATAAAACATTTTACCTAAAATTTAGATCACTGTGGGGGTGGGGAGTCATATGTAGGGGAGCAATGCTGCAGGTATCTCCCTCTCTGTCATCTGCTATAAGAAAGAAAGAAGGGGGAGTCAGGCGGTAGCTCAGTGGGTTAAGCGCACTTGGCATAAAGAGCAAGGACCGGCTTAAGGATCCAGTTGGAGCCCCCGGCTCCCCATCTGCAGGGGAGTTGCTTCACAGGTGGTGAAGCAGGTTTGCAGGTGTCTATCTTTCTCTCTCTCTCTCTGTCTTCCCCTCCTCTCTCCATTTATCTCTGTCCTATCCAACAAAGACGACATCAATAACAACAACAACAATAAAAAACCAAGGGCAACAAAAGGGAAAATAAATAAATATTAAAAAAAAAAATAAAAGAAAGAAGGAAAGGGCTGCTGGGAACAATGTAGCTCTGCAGGCACAATGTGGTGGCAAAATGAAATAAAACAATGAAGAGGAAATTTCAGTTTTTTTTTTTTTTTTTTAAATATTTTATTTTATTTATTTATTCCCTTTTGTTGCCCTTGTTGTTTTATTGTTGTAGTTATTATTGTTGTTGTCGTCATTGTTGGATAGGACAGAGAGAAACGGAGAAAGGAGGGGAAGACAGAGAGGGGGAAAGATAGACACCTGCAGACCTGCTTCACCGCCTGTGAAGCGACTCCTCTGCAGGTGGGGAGCCGGGGTTCGAACCAGGATCCTTATGCCGGTCCTTGTGCTTTGCGCCACCTGTGCTTAACGAAATTTCAGTTCTTTAGAAGCATGAATTGACGAGTAAATAAACCTAGGAAGGAACTTGAGCACACAGGAATGAATTTAGGGCATATGAGTGGTCTCCTAAGTGATAAGCAAGAGGAGTGATAGGAGTGAGAGAGAGAGAGAGATAGGAGAGACACATTAAAAGAAGAGACACCACAACACTGCTTCAGACCCCTATGTTCAGACCCCTGCCTCATTGCCGTCTATAGTGCTCTCGTGAGAGACCAGGGCTCAAACCCTGAACACACTTGGTAATCAATGTGTACATTCGATCAGGTGAACTATCTTACAGTCCCAAACTGAGAGTTTCTAGAATTGTGGGATCAGATAAGATAGCTGGGGTAGGTGGTATAGTTTAACATCAATCAACTATGATAAGAGGAGCTTGGAAAGGGGAGAGAGAGAGAGAGAGAGGGAGGGAGGGAGGGAGGGAGGGAGAGAGAGAGAGAGAGAGAGAGAAAGAGAGAGAAGAACATGGGTACAAAACATTGTCCATTGCTTCTGTGCTGTCTCTGTTATTTTCTTGCCCATTTCTTTGATGAAGAGAGACACAGTCCATTACTGCTTTTCCTCCTGTGTTTCTGCTTATTCAAAGCTTCTAAGTTGATGGTCTAGCACCACTTCCCCGTTTCCTGGGCTGGTGAAGCTCTGAGCTTGACTGGTGCTCACAAAGGGCACTGCTGCTTGTTTAGCTGGCTCTGCACTGCATTGTACATGGGAAAGTGCTCCCCCACCTATCCTCCACAGCTCGGCACACCTGCTCATAATCCTCTTTGTCCATTTGGTCCCCAAAGTCTATTGGTTCCCCAGACCTAAAGGGAAACATTCATTTTCTATTTCCTCAGGAGATACCAAACAAAAACAGCTGCCCCCAAATCCAACCTTAACACAACCTGATTGATGGTGGGCCTACAGTGTATCCATATTTACTGCCAGCTTTCTTGAATCAAGTAACAGCCTCCTAGGTGTTGTCTCCACTGTCTTCACACTTTTTTTTTTTTCATTAAGAAATGTTTTTCTCAGGATTGGGTAGTGATACACCAGGCTAAGTGCTTATAATACGAAAAGCATAAGGACCTGCTCAATGATCCCCATTTGAGCCCCTGGCTCCCCACCTGCAGGGGTGTTGCTTCACAAGCAGTGAAGCAGGTCTGCAGATGTCTCTTTCCCTCTCTATGTCCCTTTCCCTCTCAATTTCTGTCTGCCCTATCCAAAAAAAAAAAGTGTCGGGTTCTCCCCGACAGGTAGTCGCGAGGAGGGAGATCTGGACCAGCCAGACCCCCCTTCTGGGGCTGAGCGGACCCCCCTTCTGGGGCTGAGTGGGAAGGAGAGTGGCGACGACTTGAGAAAACAAAAGACACCAAGTCCGGAGTTCTGTCAAGTCAGTGACTCGCTTTATTGAGGAAAAGGCCATTCTTTATGGGGCGGGGGGGGGGGGGGGGGGGGGGAGGCAGGGATGGAAAGGTAGGGTGAGATGACGTTAGAGGTGGTGTGAGGTGGCGTTACCATAGGTGGGGCCTATGCTCTTTACACATCATCAGCTGGAGGGCAGAGGTGAATTCAGGCACAACCTACAGGAAGTGCTGTGTCACTCTGAAGAAGTTAGTGACCATCAGTGAAACTCGAGCCAGGCTTAGGGAGTGTCTGCTGAGCCTAGATCTAGGCCAAGCAGGTCCCAACAAAAAGAAAAAAGAAAAAGGCTGCCAGGAGCAGTGGAGTCATAGTGCTGGCACTGGAGGCAGGGAAAAAAAAAAAAAAAAGACCCACCTGCAGGGGGAAAGCAGACTTCACAAGTGATGAAGCAGGGCTGCAGGTGGGTCTCTCCCTCTCCATCTCCCCCTCCCCTTTCAATTTCTCTCTGTCTCTATCCAAGAATAAATAAAAATATATTTAAAAAGAAAGAAAGAAATGTGTTTCTCAGACACAGCCTTTGAAATTCTGTTTCTACTCTCCTCCATCTCTGTCCAAATCCTACATGTCTTTCACAGCCTCACACATCACTTTCCATTGACTTAAAGATCAGTGCTGTGATGTCTTTCCCTCTCTTTCTTTCTCTATTTGAAGAAGTAAGCCTGGAGCAGTGAATGCCCTGTGATGATTAAAAAAAATGAAAAAGAAGGAGGAGGAGGAGAAAAAGTGCTCACTGTCCTTCATATAACTGTCTTTCTTTTTCTTTTCTTTTCTTTTCTTTTCTTTTCTTTTCTTTTCTTTCTTTCTTTCTTTCTTTTTTTTTTTTTACCTCCAGGGTTATTGCTGGGTCTCAGTGCTGGCACTGGCACTGGCACTACAAATCTACTGCTCTTGGCAGCCATGTTTTCCATTTTATTGGATAGAACAGAGAGAAATTGGGAGGGGAGGAGAAATAGGGAGAAAGACACAACAGCAGACTTGCTTTGCTGCTTGTGAAGTGGGGCACAGGGGTTGGAACCTGGATCCTTGTGCTTTGTACTATGTGCACTTAATTGGGTGTGCCACTGCATGCCCCGCCAACTGTGTTTCTTATCTCAGCATCCTCACCCAGACATGACATATAGACATAGGCTGTAAGGCACACATGTAGCTGTAGAAACCAGGAGGGACTTGCCAAGTCTTTGTCAGTGATCAAACAGGAAAATTAACTTTTAAAAGGGAAAGGCTTTATATACTCAAAAACTAACAAAATATTTGTACACTAAAACAAAATATTTGTACATTAAAACAAACCTTAACAAAAAGGGAACAACAAACTTCAAGATGCTTTCATTTTGGGTTGGCTTGTAGCACCAAAAGACTGAAATATATCAGTGTTCCCTGGCCCCTCTTTCACTTCAGGGAACCCCCAGATTCAGTGACTCCCAGCTGGTTTGCTACTGGCTTGGAGTGGCTGGTCAAAAGTACCCTTTTCTCTTCTGAATTCCTCAAAATTTCTCTCAGGGGGGTGCCCATCACACAGGGGACTAGAAAGCAGGGCAGGCTGTTCCTCAGGGCTCCTGGGGGACCTTGTCTCTTTCACAGTGCCACCTGGTAGGTAGGCCTGACCCTGGAGAAGAAAGAGCCCTAGTTGTGGCACCTGGGTCATCCTTCCCTCAAACCTGGTCAGAGGGGGCCAGGCTGTGGTGCACATGATTGAATGCACAAGGACCTGGGTTCAAGTTCCCGCACCCCACCTGCAGGGGGAATACTTTATAGCAGTGAAACAGGTCTGCAGGTGTCTATCTTTCTCTCTCCCCATTTCTCCCTCCTTTTCCCAAATTTATCTGTCCTGTTAATTCAAATAGAAAGATAAGAAGAAAAAAAAAGAAAAGAAAAAAGAAAAAAAGAGAAGAAAAATGGCTCTTGGGAGCAGTGGATTCACAGTGCTGGCACCAAGTCCCAAAATGATAACCCTGGTAGCAAAAAAACAAAAACAAAACAAACAAACAAACAAAAACCCACCACAAAACAAAGATGAAACGGCACAAATAAAAACCTGGTCAGAGGGGGTCGGGCGGTGGCACAGTGGGTTAAGCGCATGTGGCGCATAGTGCAGGGACCGGCGTAAGGATCCCGGTTCGAGCCCCCAGCTCCCCACCTGCAGGGGAGTCGCTTCACAGGCGGTGAAGCAGGTCTGCAGGTGTCTATCTTTCTCTCCCCTTCTCTATCTTCCCCTCCTCTCTCCATTTCTCTCTGTCCTATCCAACAACGAATTGCGTCAACAAGGGCAATAATAATAACCACAATTCTTCTAGCATTTGCCCTTCTTCCGTAGCCAGTCAACAGCGTCAGGTTGAGCCTGATGTAAAGTTTTGAGACCTCCTTTGAATCTGGAGAGGTGGCAGTCGTTGACTATGTGGGTCATAGTCTGTCTGTAGCCGCAGGGGCAGTTCGGGTCGTCTCTGGCTCCCCAGCGATGGAACATAGCGGCGCACCGGCCATGGCCTGTTCGATAGTGATTGAGGAGGGCCCAATCATAACGTACTAGGTCAAAGCCAGTTGACGCTTGCAGGGGTCTGTGATGAGGTGTTTGTTCTTTACCTCAGCTGACTGCCAACTCTCCAAGTTTCCAAGAGACTGGAACAGAGAAGTTCAGTGTAGGCATAGGGGACCAGATTGGGTGACGAGTCGTCAAACGTTGGACAGGGTAGGCGAAGATATCCCCGTATATTGGCAGGTCCGGTCGAGCATAGACGTGGGAAATGAACTTAGATGATGCCGCATCCAGACGAATATCTGGCGGGGCGATGTTGCTAAGAACTGGCAGCCATGGAACCGGGGTGGAACAGATGGTTCCAGAAATTATCCTCATGGAGGAATATAATTTGGAATCGACCAAGTGGACATGGGGGCTACGGAACCATACTGGGGCACAGTATTCTGCAGTGGAATAGCAGAATGCCAGAGATGATGATCGTAGTGTGGAAGCGCTCACGCCCCATGAGGAGCTGGCCAGTCTTGCAATGATGTTATTCCTCGCGCCCACCTTTGCTGCAGTTTTTATGAGATGTTTGTGAAATGACAGAGTGCGATCGAGAGTAACGCCAAGGACAGCGGTGCGGCGTCTCCCATGAGCCCGCGGCGGACCCTCCCACGCCCCCCTCTCGGCTCTGCCTCTGCGTCTACCTGGCCGCCACAGCAGCGGGGAGCCGCGCAGGGCGGAGCTACGAGCAGCAGATCACTTTCTCTCCTCTCCTCTCCTCTCCTCTCCTCTCCTCTCCTCTCCTCTCCCGGATCAACTAGGAATACCAAAGGAGACCACCCGGAACGAAACAAGACAGGACTAGAATGACCACAGGAACCCAGTAAATCACCCGTGAGTACAAACACGCGTGGCTGGTGACAGAGAGGAGAGAGGGGCCTAAGGAGAGATTAAGTGACTGCTAACAGTTAAACAGTTTATCAGTGGAAACACCACCTCCAGTCTGCTCCACCAACAAGGGGACAGCTGAAGGGAGGAAAGGACTCCCCAGAGACTCACCAAGTGCAACTCTGAGTCTCCATTGCTACTACCCTCAGAATCTGGAGCAGCAACAGGGAGGGACACCAGGGGACAGAGATCTAACCGGGAAATTCAGGAGAAGACCTATACCTCAGTGGCATAGCTGAGGGGCTGTGAAAGTCTCTTTGCATAACCACTGGATTATCTGTGCCACACCCTGCTTTATCTCTTGGTCAGGAGTCAGTGATTAAGCTAAAAAGCCTATTGATAGTTTAAAAGCCCTCAGGCTCCCATAGCCTACAGGGAAGAAAAAAAAAAGAGGCTTTTACACCACTGAGCTCCAACTCAGGGATTGAAAAAACTGTTAACTTCCACCATGGCAAAACCTTTAATTAAATTACTTAGACACAAGTCAATCCAGGCAATAGTGATCAATAATTTGAAAAGTACTGATAAAGGGAACTCATAACATAATATATAAAATGGTTAAAACAACAAGAAAAAATATTGGAGACTCAAACCAGGACAAGAGTCCAGCTAAAAGTCCTTCAGAGGGTGAAGCACAAAACAACGAGTTCAACATCCAAACATTAGCTAAGGAAATAATAACAGGAGTGAGTAAAGAATTTGAAAAAATTGTAATCAGAAATGCAGGAACAACAAATGAGAATATGGAAGAAAATTCTAATTATCTCATGGTTATAAGAGAGCTGAAAGCTGAAATCGCTGAGCTAAGAAGGCAACTAGCTGAACAAGCTAAAACAGTTTCAGAGCAGGGCAACAAAATAGATGAATTCCAGAAAGCAGTACAGGGCAGAGAGAATAGAATCTATGAGGCTGAAGACAGAATTAGCAAGATTGAGGATGAATTAGAGACAACTAAAAAAGAAGTAAGAGATCTCAAAAAGAGATTAAGAGATGCCGAAAACAACAACAGAGTCCTATGGGATGACTTCAAAAGAAACAATATACGCATTATTGGCTTACCAGAGGAAGAAAGAGGAGAGGAAGAAAGCATTCTCCAGGCCATAATAGCTGAAAATTTCTTTAGTCTAGACAACACCAAAGACATAAAGATTCAAGAAGCCCAGAGGGTCCCAAACAGAATTAACCCAGACCTAAAGACACCAAGACATGTCATACTTAGAATGGAAAGGAATAAGGATAAAGAAAGGATCCTCAAGGCTGCAAGAGAAAAACAAAGAGTCACCTACAAAGGAAAACCCATAAGATTAGCAGCAGACTTCTCCATACAAACACTACAGGCCAGAAGAGAATGGCAAGATATCTATCGAGTGCTCAATGAGAAAGGCTTTCAGCCAAGAATACTATATCCTGCTAGACTGTCATTCAGACTAGATGGAAGCATCAAAACCTTCTCAGACAAGCAACAGTTGAAGGAAGCAACCATCACTAAGCCTGCCCTGAAAGAAGTTCTGAAAGGTCTCCTATAAACAACCAGACCACCACAAATAGGACATATATCAAAACACTCTAAAACTCTTCAAGAATGGCGTTAAAATATCTTCAATCTTTGATATCAATAAATGTCAATGGCCTGAATTCACCTACTAAAAGACACACAGTAGGAAGATGGATCAGAAAACACAACCCAATAATATGTTGTCTACAGGAAACTCACCTAAGTCAACAAGACAAACACAGACTTAAAGTGAAAGGATGGAAAACTATCATAGAAGCCAATGGCCCACAAAAAAGGGCAGGAACAGCTATTCTCATATCTGACATGATAGACTTTAAAATAGATAAGATTTAAAAAGATAGGAATGGACACTACTTAATGCTCAGAGGATCAGTCAATCAAGAGGACTTAACAATTATTAATATCTATGCACCCAATGAGAAGCCATCTAAATACATCAAACTTCTACTGAAAGAGCTATAGCAATATATTAACAGTAACACAATCATAGTAGGGGACTTCAACACCCCACTATCTCAACTTGAAAGATCATCCAGGAAGAAAATCAGCAAAGACATAAGGTAGATAAATGAAGAGATAGATAAACTAGAACTATTGGACATTTTCAGAGTCATTCATCCCAAGAAACTGGAATACACATTTTACTCAAATCCACATGGATCATTCTCAAGGATAGACCATATGTTAGGCCACAAAGACAGCATTAGCCAATTCAAGAGCACTGAAATCATCCCAAGCATCTTCTCAGACCACAGTGGAATTAAACTAACACTTAACAATCAACAAAAGATTAGTAACAGTCCCAAAATGTGGAAGCTCAACAGTATACTTCTTAACAACTTCTGGGTCAAAGAGGAAATCAAGGAAGAAATCAAAATGTTTCAAGAGTTCAATGAAAATGAAGACACAAGCTATCAAAATATTTGGGACACAGCTAAAGCAGTCCTAAGAGGGAAGTTCATAGCTATACAAGCACACATTAGGAAACAAGAAAAGGCACAAATAAACAGCCTGATTGTACATCTTAAAGACCTAGAAGAAGAACAACAAAGGAATCCTAAAGCAACCAGAAGGACAGAAATCACTAAAGTTAGGGCAGAAATAAATAACATTGAGAATAGGAAAACCATACAAAAGATCAATGAAAGTAAATGTTGGTTCTTCAAAAGAGTAAACAAAATCGACAAGCCTTTAGTCAGACTCACAAAACAAAAAAGGGAGAAGACCCAAATAAATCGGATAGTAAATGAAAGAGGAGATATCACAACAGACACTGCAGAAATTCAACATATCATGCGAGGCTTCTATGAACAACTATATGCCACCAAGCTAGAGAACCTGGAAGAAATGAATGATTTCCTAGATACCTACCAACTTCCAAAACTAAATAAAGAGGAAGTGGATAACATGAACAGGCCCATCACAGCTAATGAAATTGAAACAGTTATCAAAAATCTTCCCAAAAATAAAAGTCCTGGACCAGATGGTTTTACAAATGAATTCTACAAAACTTTAAAAGAAGAACTAATACCTCTACTTTTAACAGTCTTCCAGAAGATTGAAGACACTGGAATACTCCCTGCCAGCTTCTATGAAGCCAACATCACTCTGATACCAAAAGCAGACAGGGACACAACCAAAAAAGAAAACTACAGACCAATATCTCTGATGAACATAGATGCAAAAATATTGAACAAAATTCTAGCCAACCGGATACAGCAGTATATCAAAAAGATTGTTCATCATGACCAAGTGGGGTTTATCCCAGGCATGCAAGGTTGGTTTAATATACGTAAATCAATCAATGTGATTCACCACATCAACAAAAGCAAGACCGAAAACCACATGGTCATATCAATAGATGCAGAGAAAGCCTTTGACAAAATACAACATCCCTTTATGATCAAAACACTACAAAAAATGGGAATAGATGGAAAATTCCTGAAGATAGTGAAGTCTATATATAGCAAACCTACAGCCAACATCATACTCAATGGTGAAAAACTGGAAGCATTTCCCCTCAGATCAGGTACTAGACAGGGCTGCCCACTATCACCATTACTATTCAACATAGTGTTGGAAGTTCTTGCCATAGCAATCAGGCAGGAACAAGGAATTAAAGGCATACAGATTGGAAGAGAAGAAGTCAAACTCTCCTTATTTGCAGATGACATGATAGTATACATGGAAAAACCTAAGGAATCCAGCAAGAAGCTTTTGGAAATCATCAGGCAGTACAGTAAGGTGTCAGGCTACAAAATTAACATTCAAAAGTCAGTGGCATTCCTCTATGCAAACACTAAGTTAGAAGAAATTGAAATCCAGAAATCAGTTCCTTTTTCTATAGCAACAAAAACAATAAAATATCTAGGAGTAAACCTAACCAAAGAAGTGAAAGACTTGTATACCGAAAATTATGAGTCACTACTCAAAGTAATTGAAAAAGACAAAGAAGTGGAAAGATATTCCATGTTCATGGGTTGGAAGAATTAACATCATCAAAATGAATATATTACCCAGAGTCATCTACAAATTTAATGCTATCCCCATCAAGATCCCAAGCACATTTTTTAGGAGAATAGAAAAAATGCTACAAATGTTTATCTGGAACCAGAAAAGACCTAGAATTGCCAAAACAATCCTGAGAAAAAAGAACAGAACCGGAGGCATCACACTCCCAGATCTCAAACTGTAATATAGGGCCATTGTCATCAAAACTGCTTGGTACTGGAACATGAACAGACACACTGACCAGTGGAATAGAATTGAGAGCCCAGAAATGAGGCCCCACACGTATGGACATCTAATCTTTGACAAAGGGGCTCAGACTATTACATGGGGAAAGCAGAGTCTCTTCAACAAATGGTGTTGGAAACAATGGGTTGAAACATGCAGAAGAATGAAACTGAATCACTGTATTTCACCAAATACAAAAGTAAATTCCAAGTGGATCAAGGACTTGGATGTTAGACCAGAAACTATCAGATACTTAGAGGAAAATATTGGCAGAACTTTTTTCCGCATAAATTTTAAAGACATTTTCAATGAAACGAATCCAATTACAAGGAAGACTAAGGCAAGTATAAACCTATGGGACTACATCAAATTAAAAAGCTTCTTCACAGCAAAAGAAACCACTACCCAAACCAAGAGACCCCTCACAGAATGGGAGGAGATCTTTACATGCCATACATCAGACAAGAGTTTAATAACCAACATATATAAAGAGCTTGCCAGACTCAACAACAAGACAACAAATAACCCCATCCAAAAATGGAGGGAGGACATGGACAGAATATTCACCACAGAAGAGATCCAAAAGGCCGAGAAACACTTGAAAAAATGCTCCAAGTCTCTGATTGTCAGAGAAATGCAAATCAAGACAACAATGAGATATCACTTCACTCCTGTGAGAATGTCATACATCAGAAAAGGTAACAGCAGCAAATGCTGGAGAGAGTGTGGGGTCAAAGGAACCCTCCTGCACTGCTGGTGGGAATGTAAATTGGTCCAACCTCTGTGGAGAGCAGTCTGGAGAACTCTCCGAAGGCTAGAAATGGACCTACCCTATGACCCTGCAATTCCCCTCCTGGGGATATATCCTAAGGAACCCAACACATCCATCCAAAAAGATCTGTGTACACATATGTTCTTGGCAGCACAATTTGTAATAGCCAAAACCTGGAAGCAACCCAGGTGTCCAACAACAGATGAGTGGCTGAGCAAGTTGTGGTATATATACACAATGGAATACTACTCAGCTGTAAAAAATGGTGACTTCACCGTTTTCAGCCGATCTTGGATGGACCTTGAAAAAATCATGTTGAGTGAAATAAGTCAGAAACAGAAGGATGAATATGGGATGATCTCACTCTCAGGCCGAAGTTGAAAAACAAGATTAGAAGAGAGTAACGCCAAGACAGACTGGCTGGGCTTCATGCCGGATTCTCGTACCGCCAAGCTGCACATTAAGCTCACGTGAGGCCAAGGCATGGTGTAGATGGAAAACAGATGATACCGTTTTTGCAGTGCTAGGGATTAGTCGCCATTTTTTTACAGTAATCAGATATCAGAGACATGTCTTTCGTGAGTGTTTCCTCAAGGATGTCGAACTTTGATGCCTGAGCTGCACAGCACATGTCATCAGCGTAGATGAACTTCCTTGAAGAAGTTTCTGGGAGGTCATTGATGTAAATATTAAATAGCATAGGAGCCAGAACAGAGCCCTGGGGGAGGCCACTTGAGACAAGTCTCCATCTGCTAGACTTGTCACCCAGATGCACCCGAACGAAGCTACAAGGGCAACAAAAGGGGGAAAAAATGGCCTCCAGGAGTGGTGGATTCATGGTGCAGGCACCGAGCCCAGCAATAACCCTGGAGGAGGAAAACAAACAAACAAAAAAAACCTGGTCAGAGCAGGAGAGGGAGGGAAGGGCCACTTCTTTAAGTAATGAGTGTGTGTGTGTGTGTGTGTGTGTGTGAGAGAGAGAGTGGGGGGGGAGAGAGAGGGAGGGGGAGGAGGAGAGAGAGAGAAACTGAGACCGAACCAGGCTGTCACTCTGGCCTATCCTATGTGGGGGCTTGAGCCCAAGACCTCGTGCTTGAGAGCCCAACAGCTTATCCACTGCACCTGCTCCCATCTGCCACTTGACCTTGTTGCTACACAGCTCCAGGAAGACCTCGGTGGACCCTAAGCCCCACCCTCTCTTTGCACTGATGTTGACTCAGGAGCCAGTCCAGGAGGGCCTTTCTGTCTTGGGTTTGACCCCAGTCAGTGCCTGGCACCACCCCACTGGCCTGTTTTTAGGACTTTCTGGCCCTGGCCCAGCAGGTGGAGGATGGAGACCTCGCACTCAGAGCATGAGGCAGGTGGGGGAAAAGGCATATGCTTCAGTTCAGGTGGTTGCCTGGGAGACAGGCTCGTGCCGGGGCACGTGCGTGATGCCTGGGGCGCCAGCACAACTACAGGGACACATGCGCGATGGTGCCTGGGTGTCACGTGGGCAGCAGGTGCAGAATTCCCAGAAACACTCGCTGCTCATCAGCAAGCGACTTCCACCTCCTTGCTGCTTCAGGACTGGCCGCCTCTGGCTGGGTTTGCAGGGAGCGCTAGGCCTGCAGGCCGGCACAGAGCAGCCTGGTGAGTAGTGTTTGCACATATGCTCAACCTCTAGGTCCTCGGGGGTGACAATATGTCGCTGCTTGGCGCTGCCTACAGACGGGGCCGCCCCACGGAGGCCAGGCCCAGGCAATGTGGAACATCTTTGCACATCATCTGTGATGATGATGATTTTTATTGCCACCATGGCTGTTGCTGACGCTTATCACGATGAAGCCACTGACCTTAGCATTTTTCTTTTCCACCTTCTCCTCCTTCTTATTTATTTATTTATTTATTTAACCAGAGCGCTGCTCAACTCTGGCTGATGGTGGTGGTGCTGGGGACTGAATCTGGGACCATTGGTGCCTCAGGCATGAAAGTCTTTTTGTAAAATCATGATGTTGTTTCCTCAGCCCGCCTCCTCCTCCCTGTCCCTGTCCCTCTCCCCCCGTCCCCCTCAGAGAAATTGAGAGGAGACGGGGAGATAGGGAGAGATACAGAAATACACCTGCAGTACTTGCCTGTCCCCTGCAGGTGGGAAGCGGGTGCATGAACCGGGGGCCTTGCGCGTGGTAACGAGTGCATTTAAACAGGTGCGCCACTGCTCGGCCCCCTTTATTTTATTTTAAAATATTTATTTATTTGATAGAGACAGAGAGAAATAAGAGAGGGGAGCGGGAGATAGAGAGGGAGAAAGAGAGAGACCTGCAGCACTACTTCATTGCTTGTGGAGCTTATCCCCTGCAGGTGAGGACCAGGGACTTGAACCCAGGTCCTTGGGCATTGTAGCATGGGTGCTACAATTTTAGCAGGTTGCCCACATATATGTTTTTTTAAATATTTATTTTCCCTTTTATTGCCCTTATTGTTTTTTCATTGCTGTAGTTATTATTGTTGTTGTTTATGTCGTCATTGTTAGGACAGAGAGGAGGGGAAGACAGAGAGGGGGACAGAAAGGGGCAGACACCTGCAGACCTGCTTCACTGCCTGTGACGCGACTCCTCTGCAGGTGGGGAGCCTGGACCGAACCGGGATCCTTAGGCCCCGGCTCCCCAGGCAGCAGGTTAAGCGCACATGCTTTGTGCCATATGCGCTTAACCTGCTGAGCTACCGCCAGACTCCCCACACCTGTGTTCTTTTTTTAAAATTTAATTAATTTATTTGCCCTTTTGTTGCCCTAATTGTTTTATTGTTGTGTTATTGATGTCATCATTGTTATATATGACAGAGAGAAATGGAGAGAGGAGGGGAAGACAGAGGAAGAGAGAAATATAGACACCTGCAGACGTGCTTCACCGCCTTTGAAGCGACCCCCCTTATAGATGAGGAGCCAGGATCGACCTTCTCGTGGTGCATCCCATGAGTACCCATTCATTGGGGAAACTGACGATCCTTCCTAGCAGACTGAATCCACATGGATCCCAGTCACTTTCAAAGCCAGCAACAAGCAGCTCCTGACAGCTTTCAACCTGACGCTGTTGACTGGCTACGGAAGAAGGGCAAACGCTAGAAGAAGAAGGGCTTGAACTGGGATCCTTATGCCGGTCCTTGTGCTTTGCACCACCTGCGCTTAACCCGATGTGTTACAGCCCTACTCCGCACATCTATGTTCTTATACCATATATTATTACCCAGTTAATTCTACAGCCTTATTTGGCCCACTTAGTGCCAGGAACTTTAACTGTCATTATGAATAAGGCAAAACCTGTACCTTAAGGAGTTTGTAGAGTGACAAGAAAGAGTTTCTTGCAATTTGATGTGATCTGTGCTTTAGTAGATGGAGCACAAAGAACTGATGAAGATCCTATGAAAAGCATATCCAAATCAGTGGCGGAGTGGTTAGAGCAGTCTCACAGAGGAGGAGAATCTTGAAGTCTGCTCAGTGGGTACCAGGGCATTGCTCAGATTTATCATGTTGGGGATCAGACTCAGACCTTACATTTGCAGTTGGGTTCCCTTCCCATGGCACAACTCCTTGGTACGCTCATTGGAAACATTGGATGAAAGATGGGAGGGAAAAGCTATTCCAGATGTTGTCCAGGCTGAGAACCTGAGGAATGTGGAGTGGGATTAGAGAGGCATTCCAGCTGGCTGGAGAACGATATGCATACATACCTGGGAGGGAAAGAGACAGTAAGAAAGAAAGCAGTTTCTAGAATAGTAACATTTACTATTTAGTGCTCATTTGGGGTCCAGGAGATGGGTCAT
Source organism: Erinaceus europaeus (assembly GCF_950295315.1). Classification (NCBI taxonomy): domain Eukaryota; kingdom Metazoa; phylum Chordata; class Mammalia; order Eulipotyphla; family Erinaceidae; genus Erinaceus; species Erinaceus europaeus. The sequence continues at coordinate 72,047,412 of NC_080171.1, read as the reverse complement.
CCAGTAGAATACACACTTTACTATGTGTGACGACCCTACTTGCAGCTCCCAGCCAGCATGTGGGAGCACCTGCACAGGGGAAGTTTGACAAACAGTGGAAAAATGCTGTGGTTTTCTCCGTGGTCTCATCACCCCACTCCTTTTGTCTTTCACATTATCTAAAAAAGGCAAAGGGGTAATCTCTTGGAAGCAGTGAAGTTGTGCTGGCATGGAGGCCCAGTAATAACTGGTATTTAATTTGATCTACTTTTATTATTTTTTTATTTGTACCAGGGTTATTGCTATGGCTCACTGCCTGTACAATGAATTCACTGCTCCAGGTGCTCTGTTTTTTTTTTTGTTTGTTTGTTTGTCTTTGATAGAGACAAATTGAGAAGGAAAGGGAGGATAGAGAGATAGATAGACAAACAGATAGACACACATCTGCAACACAGCTTCACAGCTCATCTGGTTTCTCCTCTGCAGGTGGGCACTGGGTGCTTGAACTCAGGTTCTTGCTCACTATAATGAATGTGCTCAACAACCCAGGTGCGCCACAACCCAGCCTCTGAAGGGAAAGAAACAGAGAGACACCTGTAGCACTGCTTCACTGCTTCAGAACTATCCCCCACTCCAAAGGTGGGAACCAGTGGTTTGACCCTGGATCCTTGTTAATGGTAATGTGTGTGCTCTACTGGTTCTTGTTTGTGCTGTTGTTGGGGTTTCACTGTTCCAGATTGACTTTTTCAAATGTAAAGACAGAGACAGTGGTTTGGGAGGTGGCACAGTGGGTAAAGCATTACATTCTCAAGCATGAGATCCCAAGTTCAATTCCTGGCAGCACATGTGCCAGAGTGATGCTCTGGTTCTCTTCTTCTCCTCCTATTTCTCTCATTAATAAATAACATTTTTTTTAAAAAAAGACTTTCGGGGCCAGGTGGTGGCACACTTGGTTGAGTGCTCACATTACAATGCACAAGGATGCAGGTTCAAGCCCCAGTCCCCACCTGCAGGGGGAAAGCTTCATAATCAGTGAAACAGTGCTGCAGGTATTTCTTTGTCTCTCTCTCTCTCCCTCTCTATCTTCTTCTTCTCCCTCTCAATTTATCTATATCTCTACCCAAAATTTAAAAAAAACCACACAGACTTTCTAAAAAAGAAGGCAAAAAAGAGAAAGAGAGAAACTGAGGGAAAGATACTATATAATCAGAGAGAACTGCTTCCACAGCCCACTCCTCCTAATCTTCTTGGTCTTTTTCTTTTTGTCATGTCCAGCTGCCTGGCCTATGACCTGCTTTGGATGCTTCTGTTTTCTGTGGCCTGCATGCACCCAGCCACTGCAGGTAACAGCCTGAGTCGAACCCATCCTGATCGCAGCCCTGCACAGGCCCATGGCATTGGCACTTCTGCTGCAGAAGAGAAACATAGATACTGAGTAAGACCGTAAAAGACTCCAAAGTCCAATAAATGGCTGGGGAGATAGGCTCACCAGGCAAGGCACATACCGGGACACTTCTTTCTGATTATGCTGACTACTGCCCTCCACAGTTTCCACTGCTTACAACATTGGGTGAATCAGGAAACAGGTAGAGTTTGGGGAACAGCAGGCACTTAAGCTAGTCCTACTGGGAGGGGAACCAGCTGCCCTGAACTTGGGCTGCCATGTGGGGTTAGGGGTGCTCAGAGGACTCCAGTTGGGACTAAAGAGAGAGACTGAGGCAAAATCTGCACCTGTGTGCTGAGGAAGAGGAGGAATTGGCAGGTAATCCTGACAAGAAAAGGAAGCGAAGGAGAGCACCCATCTATGGCCAGAGAATCTGGGCAGGCAGGCAGGAGAGGGATTAGAGGAGGCAACTCCCAGGTTCAGAGTGATTCAGAGTCTGAGTTGGTTTTAGATCAAGGAAATGAATTTCTCTGTCATTGCAGTGAGAGGAGCCCAGACTGCAGGAGGCTGTGGAGAGAAGGGAGGAGAGGACTGAGGTCAGAAAGGAGGGGGGAGGTGGGGCCCGAGGATGGGTTCCTGAGGGAAAAACAAGTTGAAGGGTGTTTCCTTAGAAGAAGAAGATATGTAGAGTATATATATATACACTTTTTTGCCTTGGAGGAATGAACTCATCTTGCTAATGTTTCTATTATCCCATCTCTAAGTCTTAGTTCTTTCATCTTTGAAATGGGAATAAAAAAAATCTGTCATTGGTTTATGGAGATTAAATGGGAAATACACAAGTCTTAGTACTGTGTTTGGCATATGATAAGCATGTCCTATATGACTGTTAATTTATCTTATTCACAAACTTGTGACAGACTCATTCCAGAATCTTGAGACTTAGGAAAAATTATTATTTGTATTTTAATTTTTGGTGTCTTATATTTATCGCTTCATCTGATATAGTGATAAAGAAATATGATTTCAGTCTTTCAGCTTGAACATATTTAGCTGGAAACAGGCCTGAAGAATGATTCTTTAATCTATCACATGCACAAGGAGATTATACATTTTATTTAAGTGTTATTCTTTGAGCCAAATGCCCTCCCCATGGGTGTTGGTGGGAGTGAATCTCTTGGGAGAGAGAATTTTGTTTTGGATTAGTTACATCTGTAAGAGGAGTAAGAAGGAGTAAGAACAGGATACACTCTGATAAGAAACCTGACCATATTTTGAAATTTTGATCTGAAAACTTTTCTGTGATCCAAGATTGAGGTAACTTCTTATTTTCTTTTTTAAAAATTTATTTATTTTCCCTTTTGTTGCCCTTGTTGTCTTTTTATTGTTGTTGTAGTTACTATTGTTCTTATTGATGTCATCATTGTTAGATAGGATGGAGAGAAATGGAGATAGGAGGGGAAGACTCATACATATGCAAAGAGTCATGCAATGCTTGTTTTACTCTGCTTGGCTTATTTCAGTGATCATGGTGCCTATTAAGTATGTCTACATCTTTACAAATGCAGGATTTCATATTTTTAGAGCTAGATGATATTTTTTTTGTTACATACCTCCTTTTTCTTTTTTAAAAAATTTATTAGTTATTTAATATTAATTTACAAAATTACATGTCAACAGGGATATAGATCCACCGCATTACCACCACCAGAGTTTTGAATCTTCAGTCTTCCCACTGCAAGCCACTGCAGTTCCCCTAAGGTTATAGACATGGGCCAACCATCATCTCTACAACTATCTGTCTCTATTTATACAAAGTTGCATGCCTTTTCTTCCTGATCCAACCCTCTCTTCTGCTTCAAGCCACTCATGACATTACTGTCTCCATATGTCCCTCTCCTTTTCCTCCTCTCTCTCTGGGTACTGATGAAACTGGAGTTCAATGCCCTCTTATCTTCTTCCTATCACTTCTCCCCAGCTGGGGGTATGGGTCAAGGTTGTTTTTGGGGTGCAGAAGGTAGGAGTTCTGGTTTCTTCTCCTTCTTCTTTTTTTTTTTTTTTGCTTCTCCACTGGACATGGGTGTTGGCAGGTCAATCCATACCCCTAGCCTGTTTCTATCTTTCCCTAGTGGGCCAGAAGAGTTAGATAATATTCTACTGTGTATGTATATATATACACACACACTGCTGGGAAATTGTGCCGATGCAGTCACATCTGCCATGTTGTCCCCTCAGGCTACTGCTAGTTCCCTCGAGAGTTGGGACATTCTTGGAGTGCCTGTTCAGCCATGTTGTGCCCTCAGGGCATTGTCTATATCCCTGCGATATTTGGAGTGCTTTGGTTACTCCTACCCCCTCCCATTCTCATGAGAGTTATTATCCTATCCTGGAGTGCTATGGTTACTCCTCCCCCTTCCCATTCTCGCGAAAGCTACTCCTATAAAAGCCCTTCCTCTTCCGCACCTCGTTCTCTTGCCAGCGCTTCACTCCGGTGTTCAGACGCAGGAAAGGTTACTGCATGAGGCGGCCATTTTCGCTACCTCCACGTGGCCCAACCTGCTTCTCTAGCACCCAACTCTGAGGTGCCAGCGCAAATAAAGATTTGTGTTTCCTCTTTGCTCCGGACCCTCCTCTCTCTCTTCTCCACGGCCCACGCACAACAACAACACACCACATTTTTTTTTTTTGCCTCCAGGGTTATCACTGGGGCTTGGTGCCGAAACTACAAATCCTCTATTCCTGGCAACTTTTTTTTTTCACTTGATAGATCAGAGAGAAATTGAGATGGGGAGGGGAGATAGAGAGGGAGAGAAAGATAGACACCTGCAGAGCTGCTTAACCACTTGTGAAGTGACCCCCCCTTCAGGTGGGGAGCTAGGGGCTTGAACTGGGATCCTTTCCTGGGTCCTTGTGCTTCTTACTATGTGTGCTTGACTGGTGTACCACCACTTGGTCCCCAACACCACGTCTTCTTTATATAAGCAACCACCTGTTGATGGGCATTTGTGTTGTCTCCAACAACTTTGAGCTGTTCTGGTTAGTGCTGCAATGAAAATGAGATACCTGTTTATTCAACTTGGCGGCACAGGCTTTCCTCACTTATTATTTTTTTATTTATAAAAAGGAAACATTGACAAAACCATAGGATAAGAAGGGTACAACTCCACACAATTCCCACCACCAGAACTCCATATCCCATCCCTTCCCCTGATAGCTTTCCTATTCTTTGACCCTCTGGGAATATGGACCCAAGGTCATTGTGGGATGCAGAAGGTGGAAGGTCTGGCTCCTATAATTGCTTCCCCACTGAACATGGGCATTGACAAATTGATCCATACTCCCAGCCCACCTCTCTCTTTCTCTAGTAGGGTGGGGTTCTGGGGAATTGGAGCTCCAGGACACATTGGTGGGGTTGTTTGTCCCGGGAAGTCTGTTTGGCATCATGCTGGCATCTGGAACCTGGTGGCTGAAAAGAGAGTTAACATACAAAGCCAAAAAATTGCTAACCAATCATGGCCCTAAAGGCTGGAATAGTGCATTGCAGATGAAGAGTTGGGGGAGCCCCTCCATTTTGTAGATAGGTAGTAGGCATATTTTAGTTATATTCCAGAGGGCCTGTGGCTATACTAGTTTTTTTTTTTTTTTCTTTCTCTTCCCTGCCCCCAGCCTGAAATCTGATATGCAGGTGGATCCAAGTTATTGTCTGGGGAGATGATATCATGGCTGGAAAAAGGACCAGAAAGCTGTATCAGGGAAGAGAGTAGCTCCCTAATATGGGAAAGGGGTATAAGTATTGTTGACTGTAAACCCCATCGATTTGATTTGGTCTGGGGCCCATATTCAGCTTAGGAGCCTATGTGACCTCTGCATACCTGTAGATCTGAGCTCACATTCTGTGGTCATGAGTAGGAACATTCCAGGCTGCCCTAGTATCTGCCCATCTTCCTCAGGTGGTAGAGTATGGGACTAAGGGAGGATGAACGTTCTCTGCCATTGTTTAGTTATTATTGTTATTGATGTTGTCATTGTTAGATAGGACAGAAAGAAATGGAGAGAGGAGGGGAAGACAGAGAGGGAGAGAGAAAGATAGATACCTGCAGACCTGCTTCACCGCCTGTGAAGGGACCCGCCCTGCAGGTGGGGAGCTGGGGACTCGAACAGGGATCCTTAATGCTGGTTCTTGCACTTTGTGCCACGTGTGCTTAAGCCACTGGGCTACCGCCAGACTCCCTCTCTGCCATTGTTGATCCAAGTTGAGGGCAAGATCCTGTGGGGGCCCACAAAAGGGCCTATTTTGTTGTTCCTGATAGAGATGACCAGTAACAATGGAGAGAAGGATTTATTTGAGGTCTAGGCCCATTATATCTGTTTGGGAATCTCAGGACTCCCCCACTAGGGCTCCAGCTGAGGGGGTGGTCTGATAGTGACTAAAGAGTTATCATTAAAGTATGCCAGTCTTTTGCCCTTATTTAGCTTTTGCAGCTCTTGCTTTGCTAAGGTTAGCTTTGGAGTGAGAGAACTGTAATAGGAAGTAGGTGAGGAGGGTATCAAAGTCTAATTAGATACTATTTCATTAGAAACTTGATACTGACTCACTGCAGACTATTGTGTATTTTTGTTTTCAGGTATATATTTTGCCCTAATTTATGGATACATGTGAATATATGCTCTACCTCACGGGACCTGGTCTATATCTAGGTCTTGGGACTTTGTTAGGAAATGAACCACCTGGAATGGAATTAGAGAATACTATGAAAAAAAAGGTCTCATCTGAGTAATGAGGGTGAAGGGTTGACATTCCATGCCTGATGTCTCTGGACACAGTCTGAAGTGAAGCATGCTGAAGTGGTACTCATTGTGTTGATTAGGTTGGGATCAGCAGATGTAATATCATTTGGTATGAATTGAGGGAAGCATGCAGGAAAGTGAACCCCACCCTAGAGGTTCCAGGACTGGGGGAAATATAGGCTCTATAGAGGAAGCTGGAGGTTCCTGCTGTCTTAGGGTTTAAGAAGACGATAGATAGTTATTGCTATAATCATATTCTTTGGCAATTGGGTTAACTTTGAAAAATTCCTTTGTTAGGACTTGCTGTATCATGCCTAACATCACCATAATTTATGTCTTGTGACATTATTTGTATATAGCTGTGCCACCGGTTGCTTCTGTTCCCGCCAGTCTAGGCTTTTAAGAGAGTCAATATATCAAAGACTTGGCCTATGTATTAAAAAGACTCAGTCTGTACTTTAGAAAGTTTGAGACATACAATCAATTTTCCCCTCTCAGATTAATTAAATAGTGATTTATATAACTATAAATTAACAGGAGTGTAAATAAACACCATTCCCACCACCAATAGACTGTCTCATTCCCCCCACCCCGAGAGCTGAACATCCACCCTCACCCTCACCCCAGGGTTTTTACTTTGGTGCCCTACTCCAGATTCAGTCAAATCCTGCTTTTAGTTTCCCTTTCGGTTATTCTTTCTCAACTTCTGTTTATGAGTGGGATCATCCCATACTCATCCCATACTTTATCTTTCTGACTTAGCTCATTTAACATAATTCCTTCTAGTTCCATCCAAGATGGGTCAGAGAAGGTGGGTTCATTGTTCTTAATAGCTGTAGTATTCCATTGTGTATATATACCACAGCTTTCTCAGCCACTCATCTGTTGTTGGGCACCTGGGTTGCTTCCAGGTTTTTTATTATTATTTTTTTTATTTAAGAAAGGAGACATTAAGAAAATCATAGCATGGTGGGGGGTACAATTCCACACAATTGCTTCCAGGTTTTAACTATTATGAATTGTGCTGTTGTGAATATAAGTGTACACATATCTTTTTGGTTGGGTGTTATGGAGTCCTTGGGGTATATCCCCAGGAGAGGAATTACTGGGTCATATGGAAGGTCCATGTCTAGCCTTGTGAGAGTTCTTCAGACTGCTTTCCACAGAGGCTGGACCAATTTACATTCCCACCAGCAGTGCAGAAGGGTTTCTCTGTCCCCAGAGCCTCTCCAGCATTTGTTGCTGCTGTCCTTTTTGATGTATGCCATTCTCACAGGGGTGAGGTGGTATCTCATTGTTGTCTTTATTTGCATTTCTATGACAATTAGCAACCTGGAGCAATTTTTCATGTGTTTGTTATCCTTTGGATCTCTTCTGTGGTGAATGTTCTGTTCATATCCTATGCCTATTTTTGGATGAGGTCGTTTGCTTTTTTGTTGCTAAGTTTTCCTCACTTATAACCTAATATGGAGCCTCTGCTGGCCTTAAACTTGGGTAAGCATGGATATTTCTTTATTTGCTTGAGGTGGTATTGAAGTGTCGCTGTGATAGACAACTGTTGGTCTAGATTAGTTTCTCAGACTTTTTATTTTATTTTTTTAAAGTTTTTTAATTTTATTTATTTTTTTCCCTTTTGTTGCTCTTGTTTTTATTGTTGTAGTTATTATTGTTGTCATTGTTAGATAGGACAGAGAGAAAGGGAGAGAGGAGGGGAAGACAGAGAGGGGGAGAGAAAGATAGACACCTGAAGACCAGCTTCATAGCCTGTGAAGTTATTCCCCTGCAGGTGGGGAACTGGGGGCTCCTTACTCCAGTCCTTGCGCTTCACGCCACGTGCACTTAACCCGCTGCGCTACCACCCAACTCCCAGTTTCTCAGACTTTAACGTGCACTCGAATCAGTCCTGTGAAAAGGCAGATTCTGGTTGAGTACACTTAGGGGTAGGACCTCATTGTCTATTTTTCATGAACCTCTTGGGCATCCTGAAACTTCTGAATTATCAGCTACACACAGAGAAATGAGAAATTGCCGAGCAGAGGGAAGATCATTAGCTGAGCAGTTAGTATATCTGTTTTTGTCTCTGCTGGCATTTATCTGGGCTCCATATTGCCAATTCTTTGGATCTATGGTTTGTTCTTACCTCACTCTTAGGGATGTTAAAAATAAAACAGTGAATAGTGCAGAATTATTTCTCAAATTGTGCATACATACCCATGAATTCAGTATGTGTATGCAGATGAAAATTATAATTGTTATGAGTTTATTGACATGAATACTTAAAGCAAGTGGTGATGTTATTTTTGATATGTTGTAGCAATAAAGCACCCCTTGAAAAGTCATGTATTTAAGGTTGGAAGGTGAGATCATTAAAAAAAATAATAGTAGAGATAGTTGACAGAAAAAATTATGATGGTGGGATGAGAATGACTCAAATTTGAGAAATGTTGGGAAAACAGATGCTAATAGACCTTGAGAACTTAAGAGAAAAAGCAGCCCTTGATTTTTGTTGTCTGAGATTTTATATCACTTAGGCGATTATGCTTAGTGATGTAAGTAAGGTGAAAGACAGTTGCCAGATGGTTTTGCTCATATGTAGAATATAGAGAATCAAAACACATGAACTTAAAAAAAAAGCATAATCAAACTGCATACTATCTCTAAGATTTTGTGAGAACTGTGGTGGCTGTTGGTGGGGGTGTGGTGAGGAGCACAGAACTTTGCTGGTGAGTGTGGTATGGATCTGTATCCCTTTAATTTCCTTCCCTCCCTCCCTCCCTCCTTTAGTCCTTCCTTTCTTCCTTCTTTTTTTATAGAGACACAGAGACATTGGGGGAAGGGAGGAGTGCTCTATTGCTTATGAAGCTCCCCCAGTGCAGGTGGAGACCAGGGGCTTGAACCTTAGTCCTTACACATGGCAACATGTGTACTGTATCGTGTCCTTTTGATCTTATGATCTTGTGAAGCATTATTAAATCACTAAGAAAATGGAATTAAAGTAAATAAATTTGAATATATATGTAAATATATTAGATAATTTGTGTGGTAGGCATTCTCCAATATATATGTATTTTTGAATATCTGGTTTGTTTTTGGCCTTGGTCATCACTAAGGCTTCACTACTCCAGGTTGGCTTTTTCAGCTAGAAAGACACTACAACATCAAAGCTTCCCCAGTGCAGTGGGAGCTGGGCTTGAACCTGGTTTGTGCCCATGACAAATAAATGTCTATTTTGCACTAGATATGCTTTTGGTCACTGAGGAGAGAGAAGAACAAGTCACTTACATGCACAGGAAAATTATAGGAGCATAAAAGGTCATGAAATAAGCAGCTCTGTACTTTTTACTTTAGTATCTTATTATAAAAATGAAAAATAAAGCCTTGTTCCCTAACAACTAGGAAAGCTGTCTTAACCTAATAATTCATTCACACACAAATAAAAATTGAAAGTAGTTGAAAGTCCACATTCTGACAACTTCTAAAAGGCAGGCCACCTTTACCAGATATGGGGAAGAGAGCTGGGATCCACTGCTTGGGCTCATTTCCTGGACTAGCTAAATGGTCTTTATCTATCAGTAGACACGGTACCAAGATGACAAGTCATCTTGGACAGAGCTCAAAAAAGTCTGAGAGAAGTTACTAACTGACTCAAATTTTCTGAGATTCCTAAATGAGGATACAGGAGGTAAACACTATTGTGGTTATGGGCCTCTGCCTTTGAACATAACAATCGTTAGTTTGTAGCTTCTTTCATTTGATGAACATAGTGGGAATAAATAAGTTTACTTCCTGTCAACTTCAGGGTCTTTGCCAATCCAGTTACTGGATTGGGCAGTTGATAGGCTCTCCTTAGTTAGAACTATACTGATTATGTACACACACATTTATTCTCTCTCCCCCCCTCTCCCTCCTTCTCTCTCTCTCCAGCATCAAAACTTCCTTCAATGTGGTGGTAGCTGGGTTCAAACCTGGGTTGCACATATGGCAAAGCAGCACACTATCTAAGTGAGCTATTTTGTCAACCCATCACATCTTGGCATATATGATTTTAAGTTTGAGAAGGGCATCTAGTCAAGAATACGTGTGGAAAGGTGGAAGGCTTATTGAAGATGTAGATAGATATATCTAATAATAACTCTGCCTAGTCAGGCTTATGGTATTATCCGGATCTAGCACTCAGGGGAAAGGTTATATTAAAAATAACACTGAGGGCCAGAGAGCTCACTGGGCAAGGTGTCTGCTTCACTCTGTGTGGGTCCCAGACACCAAGGGAAGCTTTGGTGCTCTGTTGTTTCTTCTTCCTCATTTCTCTATCTCAATAGAACAATCTGCCTAGAAGTGATGAAACTGTGCATGTGAGCACACAAAATCCCAGGCTCTGCAACAAAAAAGAGAGATAAAGCAAACCTGAGAAGGGGGGGGGGTAGAGGAGAGAGAGAGAGAGAGAGAGAGAGAGTCTGTCTGTCTGTCTGTCTTTAGGGCCAGGAGGCTAGCTCAATCTGTTAGAGTACCATCTAGCATCCCTGACTCAGTCCCCATACCGCACCACATTAGGCCAGGGCTGTGGGCTACTCTGGTCTCTCTCCTTCCCTCTCCTCTTTCATCTCTATTCTTACCAAATAGATATTTAGTAAAAACAAACAAAAAAGACAAACCAAGACTTTCCTTGAAGTTAATAATAATGCTGATTTTTTTCCCCTTTGATTTCAAGAGGTTACAGTTGTTGTAAACGGGATTCTAAATGTGTTCTAAATGGGACTGAAGACTGATGGATAAGATAGAAAGGATAACTTAACCTCCCTCTCTTAAACAAAACCTTTTCCTTTCTTCCTCCTCCTCCTTCTCCTACCAGAATACTGTTCAGCTCTGACTTGTGGTGGTGCAGGGACTCTTTCCCTTCTCAACTGTAGGGCTGGGGAATAGAAATTTAGTGATAATGTCTTTCACCTTTCACTCTGGCTTGCTTGAAAACAGAGACATGGAGAAGACTTTTCACGGCAAACCTCCCTGGCCTGTAACCAGTCATCTGGAAACGGGACTCTAACATTTATTTTACTTTAACGAGGAAGGAGCCAAAGGGAGGATGAGGGTCTAATAGCTTCATGGCTCCATGTGGAAAAGGAACAGATGGAGTGAATTTGTGTGTATCCCTAAGGATAAAGTATCTTTGAGCTGTATTTCTTTTTGACCTGGAAAGCCTAAGAGCAAATTATTTAAAAGTTGGAAGAGGCAGTTCCTAAAGCCCAGATTTGTTTGAGTGAGTGAGTGTGTGTGTGAACCTGATTATAAAGGAAGAATTTATGCTTTTGTATATTTATATACACCAGATGTTAATCAGGTTTCCTCGGTTTATCTTTCCAGGCACCAGGAACCTCTGATGAAAATCACTGGTCTCAACTGGGAGCCATTCCTTATGGTTCAGCAGAGTTTGATATTAGCACTTCCTCCCTAGGACTCACTGCAATCTGTGTGTTCCCTTTAAGTGATGACACACTAATTACACTGGCTTCCTGTCACAGGCACCAACTTTCTGCAGAGACTGCAAGAAGCCAGTGCTTTGATGAGCTTGTTTTCTGCACACTTAGCTCTGTTGCATTTAACAGTTTCTGCTCTAAGTGGTGCTGTTGGACCACTTTCTTCAGTAACTGTAAGTACGTTCAGAAGGTGGCTCAACAGAAAAAGATTGTTTCTCTCTACAAATAGGATATACTTTTTTTCCTTTTTTCTTTTCCCTTTTGTTGCCCTTTTTTTTATTGTTGTAGTTATTGATGTTGTCGTTGTTGGATAGGACAGAGAGAAATGGAGAGAGGAGGGGAAGACAGAGAGGAGGAGAGAAAGATAGACACCTGTAGATCTGCTTCACCACCTGTGAAGTGACTCCCCTGGAGAGCTGGGGGCTCGAACCGGGATCCTATGCCAGTCCTTGTGCTTTGTGCCACCTGCGCTACCACCCGACTCCCATACTTTATTTTTCATACAAACCTTGCTGTGGGGATATGTGAAGGCAGCTTTGGCTCCTTTTAGTTTGCAGTCTTGAACTGTAGGTTAGATGCAATAAGCAGTCAGACAGTATGGATGTAGTAGTGGTGCCCAGTAGAAACTTTCTTCTTTTCAGACTAACAGAGAATCCGACTGGCTTGAGAGGCTGCCCAGCAACTGTAGCAACCCGTGGTGTAAACAGATAGTAGAGGAGAGGTAGGGAACCACAAAACACAACATGCAAATCAATATATATATATATATATATATATATGTAAAAAAATATATATATATATGGAACCTACAAAGTGTCAGGAGAAAGAGACATAGGAATTTGCCATAATAATTAGCCAGGGGAGGTTATTCTGGGCTGATTATATATCTGAAAGTCACACTGAATATATTTTTTCTTTTTTTTCCCATTTTTGTTGCCCTTGCTTTATCGTTGTTGTGGTTATTATTATTGTTGTTGTTATTGTTGTTGGATAGGACAGAGAGAACTGGAGAGAGGAGGGGAAAACAGGAGGAGAGAAAGATAGACACCTGCAGACCTGCTTCACCACTTGTGAAGTGACCCCCCTGCAGGTGGGGAGCCAGGGGCTTGAACTGGGATCCCTATACCAGTCCCTGTGCTTGGCGCCATGTGTGCTTAACCTGCTGCGCTACCGCCTGACCCTCCACACTGAATATTTTTATGTATGTGTGTATAGAAGTATCTGTGCATTGTTTTTGATATATAGCCAACAAATGGATGTATTTCTTTTAGTCCCAGGCTCTTCCTACAAGTCTTTGTCCTCTGGCACACCCTCATCTCTGAACTCTGAGATACCCACGCACCTGGCAGGCCAGCCTCCAGGATCCTGAGGCTCTGTTAGCATTGAGCCTCTCACTGCTTCCAAGAAATGTGCTGCTTTTGAAAAGTAAATCTGTAGTCTTTTGCAGTATGGTACTTATTTCATAAGAATAAGAGATTTGCAAGTTCTTTAAATGCCTAGATTTCAGTTCTAAAAGTTTTGACTATTCCTTTAGTCTAAGCACTTAATGTTTCAAATTTGCAAACTGATTGAATTCTGGTCCTTTTTCCAGCCATGACATCATCTCCCCAGACAATAACTAAGATCCACCTGCATATCAGGCTTTCAGGCTCAGGGAAAAAAACAACTAGTTTAGCCACAAGCCCTTTGGAATATAACTAAAATATGCCTACTAGCTATCTATAGAATGGAGACCCCCCCCCCCCAGCTCTTCATCTGCACTACTCCAGCCTTTAGGTTCATGATAAGTCAACAACTTGTTTGGCTTTATGTTAACTCTCTTTTCAGCTACCAGGTTCCAGATACTACCATGATGCCAAACAGACTTCCCGGGACAGACGACCCCACCAATGTGTCCTGGAGCTCTGATTCCCCAGAACCCCGCCCCACTAGGGAAAGAGAGAGGCAGGCTGGGAGTATGGATCAGCTTGTCAATGCCCATGTTCAGTGGGGAAGCAATTACAGAAGCCAGACCTTCCACCTTCTGCATCCCACAATGATCTTGGGTCCACACTCCCAGAGGGTTAAAGAATAGGAAAGCTATCAAGGGAGGGGATATGGAGTTCTTGTGGTGGGAATTGTGTGGAGTTGTACCCTTCTTATCCTATGGTTTTGTCAGTGTTACATTTTTATAAATAAACAATAAAAAATAATAATAAAAGAAGAATTAAAAAAAAAGGAATAGGGAAGCTTCCAATCGAGGGCATGGGACATGGAACTCTAGTGGTAGGAACTGTGTGGAATTATTATCTTACAATCTTGTTAATCATTATTAAATAACTGATAAAAAAATCTGTATTTCTCCTAGTCCTGGAACCTCTGGGACTTTGCTTGTATTTCTTGATGCTTCTGCTCTTGCTCCTCTACCCTGTAATACTGCCTCTTCTGACTTCAACCAAATCAGTTGCAACCATGCCATATTTTACTTCAGACTGTATCTAGAGATGCCAAATTGGAGATGTTAACATTTCAGCTCCAGTAATCTGGTGAGACCTTTCCTAACACATGGAACTACTTAGTTCCATTTCTAATGGTAGAGTCCCTAATAAAGTTACAGACCCTAGATATAGGCTAGGGCCTAGGGGACAAGATACATATACACATGTATCCATAAGTTAGGGGTAGCCATATACCTCAGTGTAAAAGTGCTCAAAGTTTGCTGTGATTAGACTTAGACTTAGTAAGCTCGGCAAGCAAATAGATCCAGAGAAGACACCATAAAATGTCTAATCAAATATTTACTGCTTAGGCCTAGACACCCTCCTATCATACTCCCTACTTCACTTCTAATCACTTTACTCAATTAACTACACAAAAGTAAGTAAGAGATATCTCCTAATATTTTCTGACAGCAACAGCATTAATGTCACTCCCTTCATAATCTTTAGAAGAAATACTGTATACAATTGGACAAGAGACATGCTGGCAAAAGTTGTCACCTATGACAACCTCTGTTATAACCATTAAGCAAGTAAAATACAGTAAAACTTAAAGTTAACTTAGATCCAACTTAAATTAGATCTATCCCCTCCCTAACTTAAGGCCAGACCCCGTAAACCCATTTCTGGCTTGAATTCAACAGATGACACTCAATGCCTTAGCAACTGAGAGAAAGTTTAAGTTCATTAGATAAAGAAAGGACTACAAAAACTGGGTATGGCTAAGAGACTGACACACTTTAATAATGACATTTTTTTGGTTAATACCTGGCCACCCCATCATCTGGGACTCTAGTTAGGGAACTCTTAGGTTCCTACATAGATATAACGGGCCTAGATCTCTAATAAATCCCTCTTTCCACCATCACTGGTTACTTCCAACAGGAACATCACCATAAGCCCTTTTGTGGTCCTCCAGGGCCTTGTCTTTACTATAAAGTATCCCCTGAAAGGAGACTGGGTCATTCTACTCTGCCACTAGAGGATGACAGGTCCTGAAATGAGTGCAGCCTACAACTTTTCTTTTTTTCTTTCTTTTTCTTCCTTCCTTCCTTCCTTTCTTTCTTTCTTTCTTTCTTTCTTTCTTTCTTTCTTTCTTTCTTTCTTTCTTTCTCTTTTGCTTCCATTGTTATTGCTGAGGCTCAGTGCCTGAACTACAAACCCATTGCTCCTGGAAGCCATTTTTTTCCTTTTACTGCCCTTGTTGTTTATTGTTGTTGTTGTTATTATTGTTGTTATTGCTGTCATTCTTGTTGCATAGAAAAGAGAGAAATTGAGAGAGTATGTGAAGACAGAGAGGGGGAGAGAAAGATAGACACCTGTAGACCTGCTTCACCTCTTGTGAAGTGACCCCCTTGCAGGTGGGGGAGCCAGGGGCTTGAACTGGGATCTTACACCAGTCCTTGTGCTTTGTGCCATGTGCACTTAACCTGCACTACTAACCGGCCTCCCAGCCTACAATATTTCCAGTGGTGACCATGGACTGTCAGCTCAGACTGACAGGGGTGCAGAGATTACACAGGCTCCTGTGTTAAATATGAATATATATGGGCCCTAGGTCAGATTGATTAACCCTAATAGTTAATAGTTAATAGTATTACTATACTTTCTTCATGTTTGGGAGCTACTCTTTGCCCTAATCTAGCTTTCTAATGCTATTCTCAAGTTGACACCATCTTCCCAGATCATATTTTTAGTCACCTTCATGTTAACTATCAGTGTCAGGCAAAAATTACTAAAGTCCTGGGTCCCTTGGAACATACCTAAAATAGATTTCCTAGCTTCTTTCCACTCGAAGACCCCTAATTTCATCTGTTCTATTTCTATCTTTGGGTTCCTGTTTTTAAACAATTTGTCCTACTTTATATCTTTTTTAAATGTTCATTTCTGATTACTTTTTTAAATATTTATTTTCTTTTTGTTGCCCCCCTTTTTATTGTTGTTGTAGTTATTGTTGTTGATGTTGTCATTGTTGGATAGGACAGATCTCTCTGTCCTATCCTACAATGTCTTTCCTATTCTAGGAAAGACAGAGAGGGGGAGAGAAAGACAGACACCTGCAGACCTGTTTCACCACTGTGAAGTGACTCCCCTGCAGGTGGGGAGCTGGGGGCTCGAATGGGGGTCCTCATGCCAGTCCTTGCGCTTTGCGCCACTTGCGCTTAACCTGTTGTGCTGCCGCCCGACTCCCTCTTTTTACTTTTTTATTGATTTAATAATGATTGACAAGACGGGTATAATTCCACACAATTCCCACCACCAGAGTTCCACATCCCATCTCCTCCATTGGAAGCTTTCCTATCTATTCTTTATCCTCTGGGTGCATGGGCCCAGGATCATTATGGGGTGCAGAAGGTGGAAGGTCTGGTTTCTGTAATTGCTTCTTTGCTGGTCATGGGCTTTGGCTGGTTGGTCCATACTCCCAAGCCTGTTTCTATCTTTCCCTAGTGTGGCAGGGGTTTGGAGAGGTGGGGTTCCAGGACACACTGGTGAGGTCATATGTCCAGGGAAGTCAGGTTGGTGTCATGGTAGCATCTGCAACTTGGTGGCTGAAATGCATTAAGATATAGAACAGAACAAATTATTTAATAATCATGAACCTAAAGGTTAGTATATAGCAGATGAGATTTGGGATCTTCATTTTGAAGAAAGTTAATAGGTCTATTTTAGGCATAGTCCAAGGGACCCATGACTTTACTAATTTTTGCCTGAGTCTGATATGCAGGTGGGCTAAAGGAATTGTCTGGGGACATGGTGTCAGAGTTGGAAATAGGACTAGAAAGATAGCTCTGGGCAGTGAGTAGCTCCCAAATATTGGAAAATGTTTTGCTTTGTATCTTACTACCTTTCTGCCACCAAGTTGCAGATGCTACTATGATTCCATCCTGAACTCCCTGCACAGACAACCTCATCAGTGTGTCCCAAAGTCTTACCTCTCGAGAGCCCTGTTCCACTAGGGAAAGATAGAAACAGGCTGGGAGTATGGATTGACCTACCAATCCCCATGTCCAGTAGAGAAGCAATTACAGAAGCCAGACCTTCTACCTTCTGCAGCTCAAAAGGAGTTTTGCTCCATACTCCCAGAGAGATAAAGAATAGGGACGTCTCCAATGAAGGAGATGGACACAGAACTCTGGTGGTGGGGACTATATAGAATTATACCCCCATTATCTTACAGTCTTATAAATCATTGTATAATCACTAAAATAAATAAAGAGAGTAAGAGACTTGCTATTTTGCACAGAGGAGTGAGCTTTGAGGCTGCTGATGTAACTGGTGAACTTGTTTACTTTGTTAACAGTCGCTACAGTCACAACAATATCACTTGTCAGACTGACACCTTGTGTGAGGCACAATTGAACCATCTTTGATAGAAGGTATTCGACAATTTGCCTGGAGAGGGCTGGCTTACTGGCTTCTTCTGCACAGTTTTGGTGAAGTGAATTAGACTTTTAAAACTAGGAACTCCAGCAAGATAGCAAGATTTTTATACAAATGAAGTGGAGGATTTCTAGCTAATGGGGGCTATGATATGGAAATGTCTTGTTCAGTCAAGGGCCTGGTGGAATGTCACTCCCCAGTCAGGCCCCGTTCCTCTCTGCACAATCTGTGGGTTGCATAAAGCATGGAACAATCAGGGAGTAAAAGCATGGTCTTGGTGGGGAAAGAAGGACCCGGTGGTTCAGATGGTTTTCATTAGGAGCTGGGTGTAGGCTTTTTCAAGTTTAAACTAAAGCAGCAGTTCTATTCTAAAGAGCCTCTGTGGTCTATATCTTCTGTTACTGAATATTGCTTCTACGAAAGCCAGATTTCAGCAGAATGGTGAACTTTGTGCAACCAAAACCCTATGGGAGGAATGGGAGAGATGGAGAAAGAGTTCACGGATGTCCTGGCCTTCAACACTTGATTTGGAAGCTGTTGATTTTAGAATAACAGCCAAGACAAACAAGGGCACTCACTTTGGATGGAAATGAGGCCTTCCTTTGCAATTCTAGATAGTTAAGTCCCAAGACACATACAACACACTGCCCTAACTGATGACTGATTTTGCTGGTTTTGTAAGCAGTATCCAAATTTGCAGGTAAATGTTTGGCTTAGGAACAAACATTTTATACCATGTTGAGCCAATCACCAGTACTTTCCAAAGCACAGCCTGACCTCTCCTCCCTTCCATCATGAAGTTCTGTTCTGGAGGTATAAGCTTCCTGTAGCTTTGTGGCTTGGTTCCAGTGTAACCTGAGCAAGGCTCTGAATATCCTTTTTCAGATAGAAGCACAATTTGGCTTGTTGTTCTGGGTTCACATATGGGTTTTCTTACCTCTGTATGCTGTGGGCTGCAGGATGCTTGGGATTTTCCTGCAGGAGTGGTGAAGGTTGCTATAATGAAGGCCTGTGTATATTAAGCCTTTCAAAACTCTCATTTCTATTATAGTTATGGGACTCTAGGAAAGAGCAGATCACTGTAGCTCCTAGGTAAAAATTTGAGGTGGCAGGCCTACAAATGGCCCACTTGGTAGAATGCATTTGTTAGCACCATGCTTAGGTTAGGACCCTATGTAAGAACACCATACTTAGAGGAAACTTAACAAGTGGTGCTGTGGTGTGACTCCCTCTCTGTGTCTCACTTTCTGAAAAAAAATAAAGAAAGAAAAAATAAAGAGTTCACCAGGAGCGGTGGAATCCTGCAGGTGCAAAGCCCTTGTGAATCTCCAGCAGAAAAAATAAGAAGTAATGGAATTTTGTGTGGTAAATATTATTGTTTTGGGGCAAGTTTTACAAATGAGCTGGGCATTTAAATACCAGCTTATTTGGTGCCTAAAATATACATTTAATTAATAGTAATTAATTCCTTGTTCCCTTTTGTAACATTTAGGACAATATATGTAGTAGCTAAGAGATTTGAGCTGTGCCTTTTCTTATTTATTTATTTAAAATATATAAAATATGTCACTTTTTATTTTATTTATTATTTATTAGAGAGAGACAGAGAGAAATAGAGAGGGAAGAGGGAATTTGGGAGGCAGGGACAGAATCACCTGCAGCACTACCTCATTACTCATGAAGCTTTCCTCTTGCATGTGGTGACCCTGGGCTTGAACCCAGGTCCTTGAGCATTGTAACATGTGCACTTAACTAGGTGTGCCACTGCCTGGCCCCTCTTACTTATTTCTTTATTTTTGTGGCTCTGGGGACTCACTTCTCCTAATTCCAAGGTGCCCAGCACATAACTAACCCTTCCTTCCTTCCTTCCTTCCTTCCTTCCTTCCTTCCTTCCTTCCTTCCTTCCTTCCTTCCTTTCTGCCTGCCTGCCTGCCTTCCTTCCTTCCTTCCTTGCTGCCTGCCTGCCTGCCTGCCTGCCTTCCTGCCTGCCTTCCTTCCTTCCTTCCTTCCTTCCTTCCTTCCTTCCTTCCTTCCTTCCTGGGCACTGTTCTGACCTTCCTCTTTGTTCAGTCACTCAGTAATTAAGATGCTCCATATTCTTCATGACACCTATTTTGTAACCAGGATTGTTTTTTATTGCTTCCAATTGAAAGATCCTTGGCTAATATATTATTATTCTCTGGTCCTGATTCTTTTAATTTTCTAGGAAAAAAATCTTACTAATTCATGATAGACTGATTAATGATAAAGCATTACTGTTAAACTTTGAGCTGCTCTCACTAGTCATGCTCTTGAGTTAGACTTGTTGGGGCTGTTCAGATACACAAAGAGAAATACTGTTGGACAACCCCTATGTATGAATGAATGTTAGAAAATTTGGTTTCATGACAAATGACAAATGATCACTTTCTGACTTCAGAGTAAAAATGAGAAACAGTGGGAAGTAGGCCAGGGAGAGAGCATAGTGGTTGTGCAAAACATTTTTATGCCTGTGGCTCTGAAGTCCTAGGTCAACCACCATAAGACAGAATCAAGCAGTTCTCTGGCTTAAAAAAAAAAAAAAAGAGAGAGAGAGAAGGAACAGGGGGAAGCAAGATGTAAAAACAAAACCAAAAAACAATGCAGATATCATTTGCTCCCCTTTTAAGTTAATAGCCACAGTTTAGCTCATGAATCCCAACCGTTGCTATCAATTTTGGGCTAAAATGTGTCCAGAAATCCCTAGGTTAGAACCCAGTAGTTGTATGTATTGTTTCTCTTTTGATTGAGTTACTTTTCAAATTGGTATGCCTCCTACATACGAACAAAAACACTCTGAGGGAATGAACAAGTATGAGGAAATCCCATGGAGAAAAGTGATTAGGTAGGGCATAGAGAACTGTTGAAGACATTGGTTTCTCAGAAATGGATGAGGCCTGGGCTGGCATCTGCTCACAACCATAAAACTGACTTCTTCGAGAGGACATAGTATTTCACTCCAAACATGTATTCATTCAGATATCACAGCTGACAAAAATCCATTCATAAAGCAAACATACTGATTTGTACAAAATAGTCCATCATAGTTCCATTGCATAGATAACTTTAAGAATGACTTTAAGGGCAGGGAGATAATATGATGGTTATGCAAAAGACTTTCATGCTTTCAGATCTCAGGTATCACCATAAGACAGAGCTGAGCATTGCTCTGGTAAAATAAATAAAGAACTTTTTCATGGCTGAGAAGATAACTTAATTGGCAGAGCATCAGACTTTCATACCTGATGTTCTGAGTTTGATTCTTGGTATCACATGTACTGGATTTCTGTTCTGGCTAATCTCTCTGTTTCCCTGCCTCTTGTGAAACCCAGATAAATGAGCAGGAAAAAAAATCTTTGAAAATAGCTTTACATAGAAATGTTCAATTGAAACTCAAACATAGAACGCTAAAGAAAAATTCTGTGTCTCATAAGATTGCAAATGATTAGTGGCTTATAATTTGAATGAAACAAGGAAAATAAATTTTGAAAATAAGACACAAATCGTGCCTCTTTTTAAGCCTTTAGAAACAATAGTTAACTATGAAAAAAATAGATCCCTTTAGAAACGTAAAGTTTTTTTTCCCTTTTATTAAATGAAGAGCTTTGATAAGATTATTTCTTAGGTTCTAAATCATCCATACTATGGATGGTTCTAGTTTCTGTGGGAGGCACTTGAGAACTAAATCTTCATCTTTGCATGTTGGAAGCCTATTATTTTTTAAGTAAAAGTGATTGAAATAAAAGCTTTCTCATTTCAGAAGACACTCTTCTTCCACATTAGTCAAAGTTAAATGCTCTTCCGAGTTGGGACCCTGTATGTGGAAGTCACTCACACCCGCATTAATCTTGTCTGTCAGCGTGTGCTGGCTTTAGCAAATTTGTAAACACTTCAGTCTTCCTTGGCATCCTGGGGCTGCCTTCAAGCACAAACTCTTTGGAAATGGATGCTGTTTTCTTCTATGTGCTAGGTTCAGGACCCCTTTTACACATTTACTTACATAGCATTTAAGGCTTTGTAGAAATAATGGTTTCAACCTTAACAACACTAGTTCTCTAGTTTGCATGTGATATCAATAGATATTTTGCTTAAAAGGTTAATCAGACAGTCTTCCTGCATTCAGAGACAATGCTATCTGTTAGAATAATAACCGTGATTATTATAATAATAACAATTATTTATACTTATGGTAGTGCTAATATTTTAACAACAATGATAATTACAGCAAGCATTTATTAAACTTTTCATAAATGTCAGGCTCTGTGCAATTTCTACACTATTAGCTTTCTCAATATGACCATCAGCCCAGTGATGTAGGGAGCAGGGTAGCCATTTTACAGATACAGATGTTAAGCTTTAGAGAAGGTTGAGGCCCAAGACTACAGAGGTAGCCAGTGATGTGTGTAGGAAACAAAGAATTAAAGACGGAGATATCAGAACTCAGAAATGCATTCACAAACATTTCTTTCTTTTTCTTTTTTTTTTTTTAAAATAACCTTTTACTTAATTTTTTTATTTGATAGGACAGAGAGAATTTAAAGGGAAGACAGAAATAGGGAGGAAGACAGAGACACCCTCAGACCTGCTTCACTGCTTGTGAAGGTTTCCTTCTGCAAGTGAGAACCAGGGGCTTGAATCTGGATCCTTGTGCACTATAATGTGTGCACTTAGCCAGGTGCACCACCACCTGTCCCATTCACAAACATTTCTGACATGCACATATGTCACTCAGTGGTCTTAAAGTGAAGGAAGCAGAGTAGCAGCATGTTCTGCTGGAAATCATTCTGTGTTGTTACATTTGCTGAAGAATGGAAGGTTTCATGAATGGCAGTATTTTAGAAAAAATATCTAATTGATTTTCCTCACCATCATAAATTATTTGGACAGGTTATCAAGGGAGCTAGCCCTTCCTTAGTGGAATGCCCCCAAAAGTGGATATTTCTTTCACTTGCTATTCTACCTCCTGTTCTGTACTTTTGGCATTTCTTCTGCTCTTAGGGTCTATTGAGTCAACAGCATGCTTTTAGCACACTCTGTGTATGCATCAGTGGACTCTAACTCTGTAGGAATATCTAACTTCCCTGGGCCAAATATGGGTGCCAGCCTTTCCTTCCAGCCAGGAGTATAGGGGTGGGGAGTCAGTGGTCAGTGTAGAAGAATAGAACAAGTAAAATAGCATTATATATATATATATATATATATATATATATATATATATACACACACACACACACACACACACACGCACACACACACACAATACAGTTCATCTGAAGTTTCAAAGTCATTTAAAGGCATTTAAAAACATTGGACAGTTTTACCTTCTCCCTTTTTCATATTCTGGTAAATTCCTAAATGGAAGTCTAATATAAACTGATCTTTTAATGCTTCATAGCTTTAAAAAAAGTAATTATAGAAAAATGCAACTGGAAGAGATCTGACAAATTTTATGACATAGTTATGCCCTTGATCTGTTATTAGGTGTTTTGAAAAGTAACCTCATGGACAAATAAAATTTTGTAATGCGAGATTAAAGTTAAATAGTTTTATTTCTTTCTTCTCATATGTCAATGTCCTTTGTGAATTTATGAGAGAGTGGATTGGGTATGAAGTGTTTTAACACTGATTTTACCCTCATTTTTTTGGGGGGGGAGGAATGCTGGTCTGGCTGATTTGGCTAGTGTATTTGCTATGAAGATGGCAGCTGGCACTTTTTCGAGAGCAGGGAAGTCCCACGGGGTAGGAAGGATCTGTATCAGTTGCTTCTGTTTTTGCCAAGAATTCTTTGTCAGATGCTTTTCCCTGAGAGAGGGATGAAAGGCATCTCTAGGCAAACAGAACTCCCTTCATTGTGGCCCATGATGCAGCAAAGTTCTGAGCTAAGAGAGGTGCCCAACTCCTCAGACCCAGGGAAATGCATTTGTCCATGGTCCAGGCCACTGGGGACATACAAAGGGAGAGGAGTTGTCACCAGATATGGTCATAGATTCTCTCTCCTATGCAGACTAGTTATGTGAGATTAGGTTGGGAAAGCACTGTGTTTAAACATTAAACTGTTTTGGGAGTCGGGCCATGGTGCAGCGGGTTAAGTGCACGTGGCGCAAAGTGCAAGGACCGGCGTAAGGATCCCGGTTTGAGCCCCCAGCTCTCCACCTGCAGGGGAGTCGCTTCACAAGTGGTGAAGCAGGCCTGCAGGTGTCTGTCTTTCTCTCCCCCTCTCTGTCTTCCTCTCTTCTCTCTCTGTCCTACACAACAACGACATCAATAACAATAACAACAATAACTACAACAATGAAAACAAGGGCAACAAAAAGGAAATAAATTAATATTTAAAAAAGCCAAAACATTAAACTGACATCTCTTCTGTGGGACCCTCCTGGAGGTCTTTTTTATGCTTCCCACCAAGATTATCACTGGGGATCAATGCTCTCATGACTGCACAGCTATGGTGGCCACTTTTCTTCTTTTTTTGACTGAGAGTAAGAGGGGAAAGAGAGAGAGAGAAAGACAGATAGAGTGACAGTGAGTTAGAAAGTGAAGGTGAGACAGCACAACACTGTTCCTCCTGCTCTTTTGAAGTTTGCTCCTGTGCAGGCTCTCCCATGTGATGGCTTGGATCTCGAACCTGGGGTCTTAGACATGGTAATGTATGTACTCTACTAGGTGAGGCACCTGGAAATCTCCTTCTCTTGGAGTTTTTAACATGAAAATATCCACTGTAAAGCATTAAAAATGGGATGGAATATGTAGGAATTAAAAAATTACTTGGTTATGAGGCATTTGGAGGCACTTGTGTTGTGAGGAATACCCTTTGGGAAACACTGATTAATACAACTGTCTCACTTTACCAGTGAGCAGTTATGGCAACATGCCTCTTATCTCTGGGACCCTCTTGGGTTCCTTCACTACTGTGACATACTTATTGGGATTAATTTGATAAATTGGAGGGCAGCTTTGAAGAGATTTCTTTCCCTCTTGAACCCTTGTATGTTTCACAGGCAAATTACTCCATATATTTTGAATTCCTATTGTCAGACACCATATTGATTCAACCAGCCTTTGTAAAATATCACCTATTCCCAGAGATGGCTTTTTTTTTTTTTTTTTTTTTTTTTGCCTCCAGGGTTATCGCTGGGGCTCCGTGCCTGCAGTATGAACCCACTGCTCCTGAAGGCCATACTTTCCCTGTTTATGTTGCCCTTGTTACCCTTGTTGTTCTTATTGTTTT
Source organism: Erinaceus europaeus (assembly GCF_950295315.1). NCBI lineage: Eukaryota > Metazoa > Chordata > Mammalia > Eulipotyphla > Erinaceidae > Erinaceus > Erinaceus europaeus. The sequence goes on along the minus strand of NC_080171.1, from coordinate 72,022,686 downwards.
CATTGTTGCTGCCATTGTTGGATAGGACAGAGAAAAATTGAGAAAGGAGAGGAAGATGGAGAGGAGAGAACAATAGACATCTGTAGACCTGCTTCACCGCTTGTGAAGCAACCCCTCTGCAGGTGGGAGCCAGGGGCTCAAACTGGGATCCTCATGCCAGTCCTTGTGCTTTGGGATATGTGAGCTTAACACACGCTACCACCCACATGCCCCACCCCCTTAGATGCTTTTAAGTATGGCAGTAATATACAAAGACAGTACACTGTGGTTCTTGCTCTGTGGTAGTTTTATCATAATGAGAACTGTGTTATTAACGACAATTAGTGTGAGCAGCTGACACTTGCTGAATATCTTCCTAGCTGTCAGATACTGTACTGAGTATTTTAATCTTCCACACAAGTTACAGAATGTAACAACCTCTACTTTTATGGTAAGGATGCTGAGGTTAGGAGAAGTTAAGGAATTATTCTAAGGTCACATATAATCAGAGGAGAGAGAAAAGGTGTAGCAGGGGCCCCTTGGTGGTGCACTTAGTTGAATGTTCAGGTCACCATGCTCAAAGACCCGGATTCAAGCCCCATCCCCAGAGTAGTGAAGCATTGCTGCAGATGTCTCTCTTTCTCCCTCTTTACTTCTTCCTCCCCCTCTCAATTCAGCTTCTCTCTGTCCTGTCAAATATAAGAAAAACAAAATAAAGGAAAAAAAAAAAGAAAGAAAAAAAGAAAGTTATGATACATTCCTTATATTCCTTATGGGTGATAAAAGAGCTATGTAAATTCACAGAAGAGGAAGAAAATTTTCAACTTGATGAGTGAATATCAAATGTGTGACAGACAATTATAGCTTGGCTACCCACTTTTCTCTTTTCTCTTACTTTAGAGAAACTTCTTTCTCTTTTCCCATGGCATTCAAATTAGGTACCTTCCCTTAAGCTCAACCAGTCAGAGTCTTTGGTAGTTTTGGAACTGTGGTACCAAGAGAAGAGAGGTTTTCCTTTTGGCTGGAAAACCTGTAAAATCTAGCCTGAGGTATGTATGCCTCATCCTTGTGGAAGGAGCCTGAGTGGGGTTGGAGAGGAGGAGGATAACATAAAGAGAGGCAGATGTAGGAAGTGGAGAGATGGGGTCCTAGACATCTTTCTGAGGCTTGAGGGTTGAGTCCTTTTTGTCTTTTCTAGGGCAAGGGACTTAGCACTCTCTCTTTTTCTGGGAATGTGATTACCCTTCTTTGCAAAACGAAATGCCATTAGAAAGTGATTTACTTCTGTAATTGCTTCCCTTACAGAAGCCAGACCTTCTGCACCCCATAATGACTCTGGGTCCATACTCTCAGAGGGATAAAAAATAGGAAAGCTATCAGGGGAGGGCGTGGGATACGGAGTTCTGGTGGTGGGAATTGTGTGGAGTTGTACCCTTCTTATCCTGTGGTTTTTGTCAGTGTTTTCTTTTTATAAATAAACTATTTTAAAAAGTGACTTACATAATAGATATGCACAAATCCTTACAAGTGTCAAGGTTTTGTGTGTTGGTGTTAAATAAACCCAGTTTCTCTGAACCACACCAGTGAGAAGTTATTGGGAAATTCTGGGCTTGTGGTGACTCAAAACAAAGTAGAAGCAGAAAAAAAAGTTGTTTAAGGGGGGAGGAAGTCACAACAAACTTTTGCTTTCAGAGATTCCCCCATCATACTTCAATGATAATAATAAGGGGAGAGGCAATACAATAATCTCAACTGACTGTATCATCTTGGCTGTTTTCTTAAACTTAATGTGTCTTTTAAAATTATTTTTAATTTTTCTTCTTTTGTTGCCCTTGTTATTATTATTGTTGTTGGATAGGACAGAGAGGAATAGAGAGAAGAGGGGAGGACAGAGAGGGGGAGAGAAAGGTGGACACCTGCAGACCTGCTTCACTGCTTGTGAACAGCCCCTCCCCCACGGATGGGAGGGGCTCAAACCAGGATCCTTACACTGGTCCTTGTACTTCGTGCCATGTGCACTTAACCCGCTGTGCTACTGCCTGACCCCCCTTTTTTAACTTGTAAAATGAAGATGACATGTCATCCAGCATCTTTTAGTTGTTTTGAATCTTGGAAGATGAAATAGATACAAAACCTCTTGTCAACTATAAACCAACATATAAATGTACCCTTTATTATGACCAAACACTATAACCTTGCAGTAACTTAGTCTTAGCGAACTATATATGAGAGAGGTGAAGCAGTACATTTCAGGGTCATACTGTGAGTGGGTGCAACAATCAAGGGTAAAAGGATTGTTTCTCCCCTCTTAGGGTCTTATTTTTCAGTGTACTCTTCTTTTCTTGTTGTCATCACTGGGTCAGCTTTTACAGGAAAAGAGAGAGAAAGAAGAAGAGGGAGAGGGAGGGAGAGAGATGGATAGACACTGTCCAGGTAAGCTATTTTGCTGGTTCTCTCACTTCCATTTTACAGGCTTTTTCTTGCCTTTGAATTTTATGGCAAGAAGGTAGAACATTGCTAACTTCTGTAAAATGAGAGGTGTATATGAAAAGACTTTGCACAGTTTCTGGTACCTTGTCCTTGCTTGACTTGAGTTGGTTCACTCTGGTGGGATATCTAAAAAGACTTTATCCTCATCAGTTCAAGGTGATTAATCTTGCTCACAATTAAGCAAACTGGATAAATATTACATACTGCATGGGACAGCCTGTCTTGAAGCTCAGGCTGGACTAGGGAGGGTGAGAAGAGCAAAAGAATAAGGGAATATGTATGTGTGTTGCTGCTGTTGCAACCACTACAACAAGCAGAATTAAAAAAAAAGCTTCTATACTGACAAGTGTGATACTTGTGAGGGATACTTGTGAGGGAGCCTGGAGAACAGGGGATGGAGGGTGGGTCTTGCTGGATTGGAGCATCTGACAGTTCATAATCCCCTGCAACAAGTGGTAGTTGTGTGGTGTACACACCACACACACACACGTGGTAACACACACGTGGTCACACACACACACACACACACACACACGTGGTCACACACACACACACACACACACACACACACACTCTCCCATTTCAGCGCTGGCAGGAGATAACAATTCTCAGCTCGCCTTTCCAGGGTTATTTTTGGCTGGGGTTGTCCGCTGATGGGAAAAGGTTTCCCCCCACCCCCTTCTGTCCCTGTTTAAAAGAGAAACCTGGGCGAGCGAACTGCTCACTCCAGGGGGAGACGGCGAGGGTGGGGGTACATGAGAGGAGCCCTCCAGTCCTCAGGCCTATAGTAGCCCTCGCCGCTCGCCGGGTGCTTTGCCCGGCCCGGGGAGGGCGCGGGAAGGCGGCGCCCGGGTCGGGCCGGTCGGCGCCCACCAGCCTCTGGGGTCCTCCAAGATCTAGCTCCTGGCGGCCCCGCTGCAGGGGTAGCTGGCCGGGCTGGAGGGAGCTAGAGGGGAAAGCGGCAGAGGCCCGGCCGCCGGGGGGCGCGGGGCGGGCAGGGGGCGGAGCCGGGAGCCCCCGGGCGGGCCCAGTGCCTCCGGTTCCTTCCCCGAGTCGCGGCGGCTGCAGCGCCTACGGGGAGACGCCATGGAGGGGAGCCCCATCCCGGTGCTCACGGTGCCCACGGCGCCCTACGAGGACCAGCGGCCGGCGGGCGGTGGGGGCCTGCGGCGGCCCACCGGGCTGTTCGAAGGGCAGCGCAACTACCTGCCCAATTTCATCCAGAGCGTGCTGTCGTCCATTGACCTGCGCGACCGGCAGGGCTGCACCATGGTGGTGGGCAGCGACGGCAGGTACTTCAGCAGGACGGCCACCGAGATCGTGGTGCAGATGGCCGCGGCCAACGGGGTGAGTCTCCAGGCCGCCCCTGCGTCGTCCTTGTCCTCCTCGCCTCGATGCCACCGGCCCGCCCCCACCCTCCCGGGACACGCTGCTCCCCCAGGCCCTTCCTGCCGCCCTGGAAGGCTGAAGGGGCCCTTCCACCACCACCCCCGCCCTCGTCCTTGGGTGAGCGCCCCGGGGCATCCTGGACCCGCCACAGCGCCCTGGATCCCCCCCCCCCCCTCCAGCACCTGATGGTTTTCTTTTCAGTATTCACTTCCCGACCCGTTAAAAATCCTAGTTCCCGTGGCTTTTCACTCCACTGATTTTCTGCATAGACTGTGTTCAAGGACTACTAAGTTACAGTGTGCGTCCTCTTCGCAATTCTGCATATTCTGGCACTGCCATATTTAGTAGTCCTGGTGTCTCAGAAAACGTCCTCTCCCTCTTCCTCTCTCTCTCTCTCTCTCTTTTTTTCTCTCTCCCCTCTCTTCTGTGTTGTCCTGACAGATTTAACAAGTGTCGATTGTGGGGTATTATCATTATTTTAAAAAACTTTCTTTATTGGGGGGGTTAATGGTTTACAGTGACACTAAAATACAATAGTTTGTACATGCTTAACATTTCCCAGTTTTCCACACAGCAATTCAACCCTCACTAGTTAGTTCCTCCTCTACTATCCTGTTCTAGGACCTGGACCCCCACCCCCACCCCACAATCTTTTACTTTGGTGTAATACACCAAACCCAGTCTGGTTTGTGCTTTCCCTTCTGATCTTGGCTTTCAACTTCTATGAGTAAGATCATTCCATATTCATCCTTTTGTTTCTGACTTATCTCACTTAACATGATTCTTTCAAGCTCCATCCAAGATGAGGTGAAGAAGGTGAATTCACCATTTTTAATAGCTGAGTAGTATTCCATTGTGTATATAGACCACAACTTGCTCAACCACTCATTTGTTGTTGGATACTTGGGTTGCTTCCAGGTTTTGACTATTAAAAATTACGCTGCTATGAACATAGGCATACACAAATCTTTTTGGATGGGTGTGTATTATTACTATTATTCCAGAGCTGAACTCTGGCTTTTGGGGTGCCAACGTTTGACCTGGGACCCCTGGTGCCTCAGGCATGAAGGTCTGTTGCATAACCCCCTAGGCAGTTTTCCCCCACTGGACATTGAAGTATTTTGCTGTTGACTTGTTAACCCAGTGGAATCATTTCATAAATAACCTGTGTGTGTTTGTGTGTTTGTGTGTTTGTGTGTGTGTGTGTGTGTGTGTGTGTGTGTTTTCAACTTAATGCTACATAACCCTGGGGTTTGGGGAGGGGAATATATTTCTAAAAAGTCTAAAACAGGACTTGAAAGACCTTTCTTAAAGCAATTGCCAATTTCCTTCTAAGATACCCTTTGGCATTTGACAACACTTCATATCCCTTCTGCTTTTTAGCTTTCGCCCTCATCTCTTTTTTCTCCCTGAACCTTCTGCAGCATGCTTTCACTATCTGAATCCTCAGACCTTGTTGGTTCTTCTCCTTGTCCTAAGATAGAAACTCCTTTTGGTGTACCCCCACCCCCACCCTGACCTCCAATCCAATTTTTACTTCCCCCTATCTGGCAACATTTGTAACACTAACACCACATCTCCAAAAGGGATACCTAATTTCAGGGGGGTCTCTGAATATTTAGTAGGAACATGGTGTAAATGAGTCATTTCAGCCTTGCTGACGCAGCCTCTAAGTCCCCTCTCTGAACTTTTCTCTGGGTGAAAACTCTGCAGAGCTATACCTGAGTATGGCTGTTTGAAAAAGTGGAGCTAAACAATTACTAGGCCTTTGGATTTCCTTTCTTTCTTTCTTTTTAAATAAAATTTTAAAATATTTATTTATAAAATGGAAACACTGACAAGACAAGACCATAGGACAAGAGGGGTACAATTTCCACCACCAGAGCTCTGTATCCCCTCCCCTCCCCTACTAGTGTTCTTATTCTTTAACCCCATGGGAATATGGGCCCAGGGTTATTATGAATTCCCTTTCTTAATCCTTTCCTTTATCGAATTTCTTTTTCTAAAAAACAAAACCAAACCTCTAGGGTTGTCCATCTATGGTGATTCCCTCTTCTCAGTGTTTCAGAGATGGTAAAAAGGATAAAAAAGAAAAAGAAAAAAAAAAGATAACTGAAAGCGTGTGAAACCAGAAACAGGGCTCAGAGGATGTTTCGGGTATTGGAACTGTGATTTCTAATCTCAGTAGAAGATGCTGCTGGAGATACAAGACTTGTCTTCTTCTCTGGTTCCTCACTTGGGATTGATGAAAGTTGGCTCCAGCCAGGGACCTGGAGAGAGCTTGACAAATGATCTTTTACTCTTGTCTGACAAAGCTGTTCCCGTAGAATGATGGAGAATAATGAGCCTTGGGAGATCTATGGCAGCTTTCCTACTCTTTCCTGGCCAATTTTTTCCCCCGGGAGTGAGAGAAACATAGATAGCCCATTGTTTATTACACTTTGGATTTGTGTGGGCAAATTATTATTACGCATTAATATTTCTTGGCACAGTTTGTCACAAGGACTCTTCAGTTTTTTAATTCAGTGTGTTTTACTGGTAGACATATCTTATTAGCTGTAAGAGTGGAGTTTATTAGTATTATTTTTTAGCATATATTTTAAACAAAGAAATTTAACTTAGCAATTGTTAGGAAGGGCAGGACAACAAATTAACATTCCTATAGAAGTACCATCTCTTAAATAACTAGGGAGTTTTCTGAGGAGTGGGCATGGATGAAGAGAACAGTAGATGCTTATCAGCATTTCAAATTTAAACTTACCGACTTTAAAAAAAAATTTTTTTTTTAGCTGATCTTCCAGAGGCTTTTGCTTTCAGGAAAAAAGGGCTAGATAACTGAAAGCAGAAGTAGTATTGATGTTTGAAACTTGATGGGCATGAACTTGCTTCTTGACTGGTCCTGCTGATATTTATTTAGGAATGTTGAACTTGGATTCCAACTGCTTTGCCTTTTTTGATTTCCTACTAGATTTTCATAATTAAAAGTAATAGAAAGATATAACTGATTCTTTATGTACTGGCTTGAATATGAATTGACTGTGTTCTCTGTCTGAAAATCCTTGGTTCTTCTAGAAGAAATTAATTTTCCATAGATTTTCTTCTTTCTTTCTAGAGAAGTTCTAGAAAACTAGAATCAGTCATTTATATAATCTCTGGAAGAGAATAGGTATATGAAATTTCTGAAACGATGAGTTATACCACTTACATTTTAGTATCTTATAAACTTGAGATAGATTATCAGAAAAGTGTCTGTACAGTTTGGGATTAAACTTTTTTTTTTGGTAACAAGATCAAGGAGATTCTCAGTGGTAGAGCATAGGACTTGCATGCCCGAAGCCCAGGTTTGATTTCACAGCATATGTCATTGGTGAGCGGTGCTCTGGTTTCTCAAAAGATACCTCAAATCAATAAAATTATTATGAGTTTTTTTTTATTTTAAAAAATATCTATTTATTTATTTACTCCCTTTTGTTGCCCTTGTTGTTTCACTGTTGTAGTTATTATTGTTTTTGTTATTGATGTCGTCATTGTACAGAGACATGGAGAGATAGTACAGAGAGATGGAGAGAGGAGGAGAAGACAGAGAGGGGGAGAGAAAGACACTTGCAGACCTGCTTCACCGCCTGTGAAGCTACTCCCCTGCAGGTGGGGAGGCGGGTGTCAAACCAGGATCTTTATGCTGGTCCTTGCGTTTTGCACCACATGCACTTAACCTGCTACATTACCGCCCAACTCACATGAGTTTTTTTTTTTAAACTCTCAGAACACAGAGGTAATAGGTTAGTGACATCCTTATGCCCATACTATAGATTAACATTTTAATATATTTCATCCATTTTGTCTAATTAAAAATATACTAAGAAAAAAATGACAATTTACCTCTAAATTACTTGAAATGGCACGCGTGTGTGTGTGTGTGTGTGTGTGTGTGTGTGTGCATGTGTGTGTGTGTTTACCAGAGCACTACTCAGCTCTGGCTTATGGTGGTGCATGTGATTGAACCTGGGACCTTGGAGCCTCAGGAATTAGTCTTTTTTGTGCCATGTGCGCTTAACCTGCTGTGCTACTGCCTGACCCCCCCTGGAATTAGTCTTTTTGTATAATCACTATGCTATTGCCTCTGCCTTAGAATAGATCTTTAAAAATAGTTTTCTTGTAGGGAGTCAGGCAGTAGTGTAGCGGGTTATGCGCACATGGCGCAAAGCGCAGGACCCAAAAGGATCCAGGTTTGAACCCCCCCCCCCCCCCCGCCCCACCTGCAGGGGAGTCGCTTCACAAGCAGTGAAGAAAGTCTGCAGGTGCCTATCTTTCTCTCCCCCTCTCTCCATTTCTCTCTGTCTTATCCAACAAAGACGTTATCAATAATATCTATAACAATAATGAAAAACAAGGGCAATAAAAGGCTAAATAAATAAATAAATATCATTTTCTTGCTAGCTACAGTGTCATCCTAATCAGAATAAAAATGAGATTTTATTTTATTTTATTTGTTATTATTATTTTTATGACCAGCTCTGGCTTATGGTGGGATGGGTGATTGAACCTGGGACTTTTGAGCCTCAAACATGAGAGTCAGTTTGCATAACCACTGTGCTATATACCCACGCAAAAAAAGAGATTTTTGTATAATATTTTTACTAGTTCATATTCAGAATTTCTCAGTCAGTTTGAAATAACTTTAAAAGTGATGCATGCTCTAGCTTTTTTTTTTTGCTAATTAAGTAATTGATATTACATTTGGTTGTTTGACTTAATGCTCTTTTGACATGTAAAGTATTTTGCTCTTTATTTTAATTTTTTTTAAAAGAAAATCCTCTTGGAGAGACCAGGTTAGAGAGAGTGCCCCATTGCTCCTTCTAGAATTTTCTCATCACTTCTTTATAGTATCATTTAACTTTTTGCCCTATCCTTTGTTTTGTTTTATGGACTAGAAATTAGTTCTAAAGGCTGAATTACATTCTGGCCCAACTTCTTTCTGTTACAGACATATTTCCTAGTCGGTGTATGTATTTGTGTCATATCACATTAAGAGAAACAATCTTTGATTGTCCCATCATTTGTGTTGCCAAGATTACAAAACTATGGTGGTGATGGCCTGTGTCTTTCATTCCCACCCCTCTTCCCCCATGGAGCAGCCAGTAGCCGTGGGTGTGTATTTCATACTATGAATATGAAGTTTCTTATTAGTTGTATCAGCAGCACCCATTAATGATGCTTGTCTCCGTTTATTCTAGGACTTTCAGAATGGTAATTTTATAATTCTCTAATTTTCTTATTCATCAAATTTCATCTGCATGTTTTAGCTGACAGCTTTTTAGAAAATGGGCATTTCCTTCACAGTGAGGTTATCTGATTATCTTGGAATAGAGTTCCTTCTGAAAAGGCTGAAAGACATCTATTTCCCTCTCTTTTTTCCAAGCCAGGGTTATCACTGGGCCTCAGTGTTTTCACTGACTCTTCTACTCCTGATAGAGAGGGAGAGACTGGGAAAGGGGAGGGAGGGAGAGACATCTGCAACACTGTAGCACTATTTCACAGCTTATAAAACTTCTCTGTACATGGGGACTGAGGGTTAGAATCTGGGTCCTTGTGCAGGTAACATGCAGGCTTAACTGGGTGCACCTTCTTGTGACTCGATACCACAGGTTTCTTAGCCACTTGCCTGTCATTTGGCAAGTGGGTTGTTTTCAAGTTTGATCTATTACATTGTGTGGTGCTGTGAACATAGACAGACACAGACCTCTTTGGGTAGGTGTTTTATGTTCTTTGGGTAGATCCATAGGAGGGGAATTCTAGGCCATAGGACTATCTGAGGAAGCTCCACACTTTTCCACAGGGGTTGGACCAATCCACATTACCATCAGCAGTTGAGTAGGGCTTCTTTCCCACATCTTTGCTAGGACTTGTTTGTGTCCCTTCTAATGTCTGTCATTCTCACAGGCGTGAAGCGGATAGCTTATTGTCTTTATTTGCCTTTCTCTGATAATCAGTGACTTTGAGCATATTCTTATATGTCTTTTGACCATCTGGACACCTTCTCTGGTGAAAATTCTTGTGATCTTGTTTTCTCCCTATTTTCTTAATGGGGTTGTTTATTTATTTATTCATTATTTATTAATTTATTGTTGTTGCAGAGCTTTGTGAGTTCTTTATGTATTTTGGTTGTTAACCCTTTATCTAATATACAGAATGAAAAGATCTTTCATTTGGCTGGGTCTTTCTTAGGATGGTTTCTTTTCTGTGCAGAAGCTTTTCAGTTTTATGTAGTCCCACTGGTTTCCTTTTCTTTTTTTCTTTGTAGTTCGACTTGATTCTTCAAAGATATTTCTGAAGCAAACATCATGGGTTGTTCTGCCAATGTTTTCTTCTGTGTATTTGATCATTTCTGGTCTATTGTCTTTGATCTATTTGGAGTTGACTTTTGTGCATAGTGACAAGTGGTGGTTCTGTTCATTCTTCTGCACATTTCAACCCAATTTTCCAAGCATCATTTGTTGAAAAGACTCTTCTTTTAATGTGTTGTGCCCCCTTGTCAAAAATTATTTGTCTGTAGGCGTGGAGGCCTATTGCTTTCTTCACTTCTAGTCTCTTTCTTTAGTCCTCAACTACCTTTAACACCAGACAGATTGTTTTTGACTTTTTTATAAAGTTCTCTTTCTCTGGAGATGACACTGTGTAACAGCACTATTCAATAGAACTTTCTGTGATGATGTTAGTATTGTACAGCTTGTAATGTCCTAACCACTATTTACTGTGACTATTGAATACTGGGCATGTTTAAGGACATTTGATATGATTTAATAATTGAATTTTGCATTTTAGTTAATAAATTTAATCAATATTTACTCCATTGTCTTCCCTATTTATATACTTTTACCAGAGTAATTCTCAGCTCTGGTTTATGATGGTATAGGGGATTGAACCTGGGACCTCTCAGATCCTCAGGCAAGAAAGAAAGTTGTTTGCATAACCATTATGCTATCTCCCCATCCTAAACTAAAATTTAAATACCCTCAAGTCCTTAGTGGTTATTGTACTGGACAGCATAGCTCTATAATCAGCATTTAAAAATCCACTTATTTTTTTTAAATGGGTAAGTACATCACCAAATACCACAAATACATATTTGCAAAACCAAATCAGGTTTCTTGGCAAAACTTTAACCTGACTTTTACCCGGATGACAATGAGATATGGTAGGAAAAGCATTGCACCAGTAGACGGAAAGCGTACCATGTTTTCCTAGTTCTGCCATACAAGTTGAAAGGAAAATGCTTTAACCTCTTGAAATAGCTAAAAATCACTTGTTTTCTCATCTACAAAGTGGGCATGACAGCATCATTGAGTTATCCTGGGTGGCAAACAGTCTTGTATGTGAATACATTTTATGATCACCATAGCAGTGAGGAATGTGAGGGGATTTTATTATGGCCAACCAAATACATCTGAATAATGATAATTTGACTGTGTACTGAAAAAAAAATGCAGTGATCTCCTTGGCAAACTTTTTACAGCTTTAGTGTAAGCAAAGAAAGAAATCAGTGCTGACATGGACCTGGTTATATGACTATCAGTTACAATAACAACAAAAATAGAAGTAATAATAAAAGCCAACAGTGCAGCATACAGAATTCTAGAGCTTCTCAATACCTTGTGAACTCTTTTAGAGGTAGAAGTTGAAATGTAGTGGTGTGAAGGAAGCCAGAGCAGCAAAAGACTTGTATATGCCCTCCAGATGGATCCTATAGTGGTTGTATTTAATTCCAGTGGACTGTGAAAATGTGGTTGAGACTAGACTTTCTGTGGTGATTGCTAGAACTATATGGGAAATACATTTTGCTGTGACCCCAAAATGGTAGATTCAGAAGAGGAGAAGAGTAGGATGTGCTAGTTGGTGAGAAGTACAGGAAGGAGGAGGATGCCAGTGAAGGAAACCTTACATGTACTTCAACATGTGAGGCTGCTTTCCTGCAGTGGATTTGAACATTCAGTTCTCCTCGAGTGGTGATTGTTCTGCATTTTTTCCCCTGGTGTTTACTATAGAAGAGATGATGAGCATGAGCTCATGTGGCTCAGGCATTAGGAAATGAAGGCTTGAAGTGCGTCAGGAACCTCAAGAAGCCTTCCATTGCTTTCTTCCCTAAATCTCATTCCTGAATTGTCATAGTAAGAATTCTATATATGAGGAATGGTAACTTTTAAAAAATATATTTATTTATTCCCTTTTGTTGCCCTTGTTGTCTTATTGTTATAGTTATTATTGTTGCCATTGTTGGACAGGACAGAGAAGTGGAGAGAGGGGGAGAGAAAGATAGACAGCTGCAGACCTGCTTCACTGCCTGTGAAGCGACTCCCCTGCAGGTGGGGAGCCAGGGGCTGGAACCGGTACCACCTGACTCCTGAGCAATGGTAACTTTTATGGATCCCTTGCTTCCATCCTTCTCCATTGTTTGGGTCAGCTCATAATTGATACTTTTAACTTAAAGACTTCACTTACTTTTTTTTTTTTTTGGTAATAGAGAAGTAAAAGAAGTAGAAGAGGTTTTGAGAACAGCTGGGCCCTCCCAGTTGCTGGGGTGGGTTATTTTAAGCTTTGTTCAATGTGTCCAGAGACCCAGATGGCATTTTTAACTAAGCTGCTTTATTAAATCTGTGATAAAGCATAATGATGTTTATTGAAAAGACATACACACATCAGCAACGCTATGTGTGAGACTTTGCCCTAAGAATTTTCTATGAAACATCTGTTCTCTTTAAGCCCTTTGCAAACTCTGGACATTTGTTAGTTTCTTTACAGACTTGAGGAATAGTAGTTGGAACATATTTTTGGAGAATCTAACCATAGGTGTTGATTTCACTAAAAGTAAACCTCTACTTTGGGCCTTGGGCCATTCTTCTGTTAGATAACAGTAACATGAAAAAACAATGTAATAGAATTTGAATAGGATTATTAAGAAATAATTGGCAAAGAGAAAGGTCTAAATTTCCTAGGGATTTTAAAATTGGAGGCAGAAAGCAAGAGCTGCAGTGTCCTTTAACCTTTACACTTGACAGTTAATTGCAAACACTCAAGATTTGGTCAGCATGCCTTTACTGTTTATATAACATAGCCAAAAGGAAAAGGCCGTTTCATCTGACTTTACTCTCATTAGTTATGAATAAGAAAATATCTAGAATATACACAGGTTTGTTAAAACACACATTTTTTCAGAATCTTTAAATATCTTTCATTTCTTACATATTTTTGGTGCATCCCATTTTGGACTAATGCCAATATTTGAAATTTTCAGAAAAAAATCACTTCTGAAAGAGAATTTTTCTTACATAAAGTTACATAAAGAATAAATCTTTTCCAGACTTGCAAGCATGGGGTCCAGCCTCTGCTATGATGCCACATAGGCCAGAGTGTTGGTCTTGCTTCTCTTCTCTTTCTTTTGAGATAAATAGTTTCTTTGAGAGACTTTAAGACAGGAAGGTAGACAAGAGTATATAGAAACAGGTAGGACAAAAGTTGAGGTGTTAGTCATGCCCCAAGTTCTTATTCCAGCTGCTACAACTTAAAAATTTCAACTAATTAATTAATATATTTTAAAATTTTTCTTTTTATAATATTTATTTATTCTCTTTTGTCGCCCTTTTTTTTATTGTTGTAGTTATTGATACCATCATTGTTGGATAGGATAGAGAGAAATGGAGAGAGGAGGGGAAGACAGAAAGGAGGAGAGAAAGACAAACACCTGCAGACCTGCTTCACCACCTGTGAAGTGACTTCCCTGCAGGTGGGGATCCGGGGGCTCGAACTGGGATCCTTCTGCCGGTCCTTGCGCTTTGCGCCACCTGCGCTTAACCTGCTGCGCTGCCACCTGACTCCCTTTTCTTTATTGGGGGATTAATGTTTTCCGTTTGACAGTAAATACAATAGTTTGTACATGCATAACGTTTCTCAGTTTTCCACATAACAATACAACCCCCACTAGGTCCTCTGTCATCCTTTTTGGACCTGTATTCTCCCTACCCACCCAACCCAGAGTCTTTTACTTTGGTGCAATACACCAACTCCAGTTCAGATTCTACTTGTGCAGTTTTTATTTCACAGTGCTTACTAAAGATGCTTTTTATAGACATAATATTTAATTATTGCTCTTATATTATTTTCTTATTGTTCTTTAGTTAGGAGGATCTTTTTGTATCTAGGAATTTGCAGTGGAAAAAGAAAGAAAGCTGGGGCTGGGCGGTGGTGCACCTGGTTGAGCATATATGTTACAGTGTGCAAAGACCCAGGTTCAAGCTTCTGGTCCCCACTTGCAGGGGGAAAGCTTTGTGAGTGGTAAAGCAGGGCTGCAGGCATCTTTCTGTTTCTCTCTCCTATTTCCCTCTTCCCTCTTGATTTCTGGCTGTCTGTATCCAATAAATAAGGATAATACAAAAATAAAAAAGAAAGCTGAAATCAAAACACCAGGACTTCTGTTTCACAAAAGAATCCAGAAAATATTGGGAAGGGAACTCTTCAACAAGTGGCTATCTATAATATATGAAAGACTTCTTCCTTCCCTTCCCTTCCCTTCCCTTCCCTTCCCTTCCCTTCCCTTCCCTTCCCTTCCCTTCCCTTCCCTTCCCTTCCCTTCCCTTCCCTTCCCTTCCCTTCCCTTCCCTTCCCTTCCTTTCCCTTCCCTTTCCTTTCCTTCCTTTTCCTGTTTTTATTTGATATAACAGAAAGAAATTGAGAGGGGAGGGGAAGATAGAGAGGGAGAGAGAAAGACACCTGCAGATCTGCTTCACCACTTGTGAAGAGGGCCTTCTGCAGACTGGGAGTGGGGGCTTGAGTCCTTGCACATGGTAATATGTGTGCCTAGTGGTGTGTGTCACCGCCTGGCCCCTGAAAAGTTTTTCTAAATCAGTAAGAAAATTCAAACTAGGGGGCTGAGTTGTGGCATACCTAGTTAAATGCAAATAATACTAAGTACAAGGACCTGAATTTGATACCACTGCACGGGGGCGGGGGTGCTTCACAGGTGATGAGGCAGGTCTGCGGGTGTCTATCTTTCTCTGTCCCTCCATCTCCCCCTCCTCCCTCAATTTCTCTCTGACGTAGTCAATGAAATGATAAAAAGAAAAACTGCCACTAGGAGCAGTGGATTTGTAGTGCAGGTATGGAACCCCAAGGATAACCCTGGAGGCAAAAAAAGAAAAAAAGAAAAAGAAAATTGAAACAGTTAAAATACTGTCTAAGTGGTAGCAAACACACGAAGATGATCAGTTTCTTTAACAACCGAATATAGATGAAAATTATCAACTTGGAAAAATTAAAATAACTCAGTTGGAAGATTATAATGCTTGTACACCGCTGGTGGAAGTTACACTAATCCATTTTTTTGGTTAGGAATTTGGCAGCAAATATCTGAATAGAGTACTTGTTTAGTCCCATAATCTCATAATTTAAAGATTTGCTTTATAAATTTTCTGATGTAATGTAGATAAATCAAGAAATTTGTTCATTTCTAATACAGATATGCAAACATTTGTCTGTATTCAAGAATACTTACTATTTTCCTATTTTTAGTATATGTGCTGCCAAAGCGAGCACTACCTACTATTTTCCTAAAGCAGAACTTGAAAGTAAATGTTTAGTGTTAGAGAATAGTCATGGAATTTATGACACAACCATACCACTGATGCATTCAAATCCATCAACAAAGATGAATCTATATGTTATATGAGGAAGAAACAGAGCAATTAGTGGAGTATCACATGTAGCATGATTCTCCACATTTTTATAATAATGTAGCCATAGAAAATAGTGTTGATGAACCCAGCCCCTTTCACACTCTCTCTCTTTGCCTCTATGTCTTTATCTTAAAAGGAATAAAAGGGGGGGGGGCTCGGTGGTAGCGCAGCAGGTTAAGCACAGGGGGTGCAAAGCACATGGACTGGTGTAAGGATCCCGGTTCAAGCCCTTGGCTCCCCACCTGCAAGGGAGTCCCTTCACAATCGGTGAAGCAGGTCTGCAGGTGTCTACCTTTCTCTTCTCCTCTCTGTCTTCTCCTCCTCTGCCAGGCTAGCTTCACGGGTGGGAGACAGACGACCAGGGACTCATGGCTGAGCTGGGAACACAGTTCAATCTTTACTGATGAGCAGGAATGCAGTGCAATCAATCTAATCTCTATTCATTAGAAAATCCTGTCCTTTATATCTCCTGAGGCAGAAGTGTCAGGAAGAGGAAGTATGTAGGATAGGGGGTGGGGAGAAGGAAAAAGCACGGGAACCAGTGGAGATTAAACCAGTGCGGGTCTCAAACAAAACAATGATTATGTAAATAGACCACAGCATTAAGCAATACAAGCGAACCTAATGTGATGATCAAAACAGAAGGGGTCTTAAGCAGAATTAGAAGCAGACCAACACTCCTCTCTTCATTTCTCTCTGTCCTATCCAACAACAATGACAACAATAATAACTACAACAATAAAACAACAAGGGCAACAAAAGGGAATAAATTAATTAATATTAAAAAAGAGAATGTAGGGGGAGTAGTGTTGAAGAACATACTGTGAATAGTTAATAGTGAATATAACTATAGCATGTAGGTATGTATGGAAAGAAAAGGAGAGTCCTTTCCCTTTATACATCATGCACTTTTATTTATTAAGTTACCATACAGATGCACTGTTTTTGTAATTAAAAACACAGCAGGAGAATAATCATGGAGAAAAAAGGGGAAGACTGCATTCAAATCCTGTTTATTGCAGTTTTCAGTGTGTATGACCACAAACAGGTCACCCAGCTTTCTGGGGGTGTGTTGTCACTTATGGTAGTAGGGAAAGTAATAGTATTTGCCTCTCCCCCATTTAAAAAAAAATTTTTTTTTTATTTAAGAAAGGATTAATTAACAAAACCATAGTGTAGGAGGGGTACAACTCCACACAATTCCGACCACCCAATCTCCATATCCCACCCCCTCCCCAATAGCTTTCCCATTCTCTATCCCTCTGGGAGCATGGACCCAGGGTCATTGAGGGTTGCAGAAGGTAGAAGGTCTGGCTTCTGTAATTGCTTCCCCGCTGAACATGGGCATTGACTGGTCGGTCCATGCTCCCAGTCTGCCTCTCTCTTTCCCTAGTAGGGTGTGTCTCTGGGGAAGCTGAGCTCCAGGACACATTGGTGGGGTCTTCAATCCAGGGAAGCCTGGCTAGCATCCTGATGGCATCTGGAACCTGGTGATTGAAAAGAGAGTTAACGTATGAAGCCAAACAAATTGTTGAGCAATCATGGACCCAAAGCTTGGAATAGTGCCTCTCCCGCATTTTCTCCCCACATTTCTGGGAGGATTGAATATGGCCTTGGATACCACCACTGTTTTGCTCTGACAAAGATTAAAGGGCATGAGAGGGCACTGGATATAGGTGCACTGGGGTTGCAGTAAATCCTTTGGTTGCAGGGGTGAGGTGGTGCTCTTGGTTGATTTGGTTTGGCATCCTCCCCACTTCTGGCATCTGGCTGCACTGCTGGCTAACAGTTGGGTGGTGATTGTGGAAGTCAAAACCCCCTCCCCACTCCCTGCACACATGCAAACACATGTGCTCACACACCTGGCCACGGCACTTGAGGTGGCAGCAGCTGCTCTGACAGTCTTTCATTTGACAGAAAGGCCTGCTTTCCCCCCACAGGCTGTGAATTAGTTCCTGCTATAAGTTAGCTGAGTCAGTGCCCTGCTTTAAGCCTTTCTGTGGCTCAGCCTGTTAAGAGCAGATCTCCCTCTCACTGAGGCCAGATCGTAATCTCCTCATTTCACAAGGGTTTTCAGGACTGGGCCATGTGTTAGCCAACTGAGGAGCAGAGGAGGCAGAGTTGAGCCTCCACTTGAAGCTTCCCAGGAGCCGGAAAGTGCACAGCTGCCCTGCGGCCTGACCGAATGCTTGGTCAGGAGGCATGATCTTTTGGACAGGATCCCCCAAATGTAAAGTGACAGATACTGATGTGGAATATAATACAGAAGGTCCAGTTTTCCCATCATAAACAATAGTAAATGATTTACTCTTACTGAGTCTGTGACTGCCAATTCACTGGGACATTGGAGGGTTGGTGGGACCTCTTAGCAAATGGGCAGTAGTTATTTTCGAGCCAGACTGATACAGGTCTGGTGGGATTTCTTTAAATGTCCTATTGATGTATTTTTAAAAGTTTTTTTTATTAGAGATTTATTAATGATAAACAAGATTGTAAGATGATGGGCATAATTCCATATAGATCCCACCACTAGAGTTTCGTGTCCATCTACTCCATTGGAAGCTTCCCTGTTCTTATCCCTCTGGGAGTATGGACCAAAATTCTTTATGGGGTGTAGATGGTTGAAGGTCTGGCATATATATATATATATGTATATATGTATTTTATATATGTATATATATGTATGTATATATATGTGTATGTATATATGTATATATATATGTATTTTAATTGATTGGGATAATAACTACTCAGAGAAAGACACAGATTTACTTGGAATGCTCCATATGTATATTGAAACATGTATCTATGTGCATATGTATAAATCGATAAGCTATTAGGGTTTTCCAGGAACACACATATGTGTACAGTCCCCCCCAAATTATATATATATATGCACATTATCTCTGCTTATCTATAAAGGTGTTGAGTGCAGTGTTCTTAAGCATTTAGATAGTTTATCAAGCAGTTTACATATATACACATATGTATAGGACACCCATCCTTTGGAGATCTGTCTTTTTCTCTGGACATATTCAAGAATCATGATGTAGAACAGAATTCTAGATCTTAGAAATGTTAAAAGTCTGCTTAGAATCAAAGGAGGTAATTAAATATTCCAAAAAAACCATGGTTTCTATGATAATAAATAGAACTGGTATTGGAGTTTGGATGATCCAGTACACACACACACACACACACACACACACACACACGTTGTTTTCGACGGGTTATGTTGTTTTCGCCGGGCTATGTTGTTTTCACCAGGCTGGCTTCACGGGTGGGTAACAGATGACCTGGGACTCATGGCTGGGTTGTACGCAGTATCTCTTTATTCATGCAGGACGCAGCACAATCTAAGACGAGCTAAGCTAAACTCAAGGTACTCTAAAACTCACAATGCTGTCTTTATATATACTTGCCAAGTAGGGTGGAAACAGGATGTGACATAGAGAGGGTGGAGAGAAAAGTGACTGGCGAAAATCAGAGTGTGACATGGAGGGGGTGGAGCAGGCGAGAATCCTATCACTGAACCACCAATGCCCTGGAGGGAGTGCTTTATGTAAATGTAAAAGTGATTTATGTAAATAGACCAAAGCTTTGAATGGGATTAAACCTATCCCTATATAGGCATATGGTTAAGCAGAAGCCAGGGGGAGCTGGCATACTATCCAACACACACACACACAGTATAAAGCTATACAATCCTTTAAAAAAATTTTTTATATTTTCCCTTTTGTTGCGCTTGTTGTTTTTCATCATTGTTGTAGTTGTTGTTGTTGATGATGTCATCGTTGTTAGATAGGACAGAGAGAAATGGAGAGAGTAGGGGAAGACAGAGAGGAGGAGAGAAAGATAGACACCTGCAGACCTGCTTCACCACCTGTGAAGGGACTCCCCTGCAGGTGAGGAGCTGGGGGCTCGAACCGGAATCCTTATGCCGGTCCTTGCACTTTACGCCACATGTATATAATTCATACTGTTCTAGTCGGGAGTCTATTATTCAAGGGCAGCAGTGAACTCAACAATATGGGTAAGTTAGCAGACCAGCCTGAATGGTGGAAATCAGAGGCATAGATGTGCTCAATGGGAGGAGGTGGAGGTTTAGACAAGCACCCTCCCACCCTCCTGTCACTGTTAGCCATGGACTTCAGCAGCTTCTTATGAGTGGGATTGGTGGTTAAAGAAGGAAGAAGACAATATAGTTTGCAGACACATTACAGCCCACTTCTTTCATTACTGACAAACTATGTACAGTTTAATTTATTCCACAGTGCTGGTTTCCTTTTCATACACACACACACACACACACACACACACACACACACACATACATATGTTTCACATATAAAACTCTAGATAAAAGAATATATTTAAAGAGAGAGACAGAACAAAAGAAAGCATAGCACCAAAGATTCCTTCAGTATGATGGGTGGCCAGGCTTGAACATCGGTCATGCATATGACAAAGGAGTACCCTATACCAGTGGGCTCTTTTGCCAGCCCAATGAAGAACATCTTGTATTGGTCAGTAAATAATGATCCATTTAAATAATGGACCAATACAGCTACTAAAATCATGTGGAAGAATATTCAGAGACAGAATTCAGGGAAGATTAGTTATATTAGGTGAGGGTAGGCTGCAGAAACACCCTTTTGTAATAATATGTAAGTATGTAGATAAATAGAGAAATAACAGAGAAAAAGAGAAAAATAAGAAAGACAAAGGCATTACACAGAAATACTAATAATTCCTCCAGAGGGCAAAGCACAAAACAACGAGTTCAACATCCAAACATTAGCTAAGGAAATAATAACAGGAGTGAGTAAAGAATTTGAAAAAATTGTAATCAGAAATGCAGGAACAACAAATGAGAATATGGAAGAAAATTCTAATTATCTCATGGTTATTAGAGAGCTGAAAGCTGAAATTGCTGAGCTAAGAAGGCAACTAGCTGAACAAGCTAAAACAGTATCAGAGCAGGGCAACAAAATAGATGAACTCCAGAAAGCAGTAGAGGGCAGAGAGAATAGAATCAATGAGGCTGAAGACAGAATTAGCAAGATTGAGGATGAATTAGAGACAACTAAAAAAGAAGTAAGAGATCTCAAAAAGAGATTAAGAGATGCTGAAAACAATAACAGAGTCCTATGGGATGACTTCAAAAGAAACAATATACGCATTATTGGCTTACCAGAGGAAGAAAGAGAAGGAGAGGAAGAAAGCATTCTCCAGGCCATAATAGCTGAAAATTTCTCTAGTCTAGACAACAAGATTCAAGAAGCCCAGAGGGTCCCAAACAGAATTAACCCAGACCTAAAGACACCAAGACATGTCATACTTAGATTGGAAAGGAATAAGGATAAAGAAAGGATCCTCAAGGCTGCAAGAGAAAAACAAAGAGTCACCTACAAAGGAAAACCCATAAGATTAGCAGCAGACTTCTCCATACAAACACTACAGGCCAGAAGAGAATGGCAAGATATCTATCGAGTGCTCAATGAGAAAGGCTTTCAGCCAAGAATACTATATCCTGCTAGACTGTCATTCAGACTAGATGGAAGCATCAAAACCTTCTCAGACAAGCAACAGTTGAAGGAAGCAACCATCACCAAGCCTGCCTTGAAAGAAGTTCTGAAAGGTTTCCTATAAACAACCAGACCACCACAAATAGAACATATATCAAAACACTCTAAAACTCTACAAGAATGGCGTTAAAATATCTTCAATCTTTGATATCAATAAATGTGAATGGCCTGAATTCACCTATTAAAAGACACAGGGTAGGAAGATGGATCAGAAAACACAACCCAACAATATGTTGTCTACAGGAAACTCACCTAACGCAACAAGACAAACACAGACTTAAAGTGAAAGGATGGAAAACTATCATTCAAGCCAATGGCCCACAAAAAAGGGCAGGAACAGCTATTCTCATATCTGACATGATAGACTTTAAAATACATAAAATTAAAAAAGATAGGAATGGACACTACTTAATGCTCAGAGGATCAGTCAATCAAGAGGACTTAACAATTATTAATATCTATGCACCCAATGAGAAGCCATCTAAATACATCAAACTTCTACTGAAAGAGCTACAGCAATATATTAACAGTAACACAATCATAGTAGGGGACTTCAACACCCCACTATCTCAACTTGACAGATCATCCAGGAAGAAAATCAGTAAAGACATAAGGGAGCTAAATGAAG
This sequence comes from Erinaceus europaeus, assembly GCF_950295315.1. Taxonomy (NCBI): domain Eukaryota; kingdom Metazoa; phylum Chordata; class Mammalia; order Eulipotyphla; family Erinaceidae; genus Erinaceus; species Erinaceus europaeus. The sequence goes on along the minus strand of NC_080171.1, from coordinate 72,000,889 downwards.
AGATAGATAACCTAGAACTATTGGACATTTTCAGAGTCATTCAGAGCAAGTTGTGGTATATATACACAATGGAATACTACTCAGCTGTAAAAAATGGTGACTTCACCATTTTCAGCCGATCTTGGATGGACCTTGAAAAAATCATGTTGAGTGAAATAAGTCAGAAACAGAAGGATGAATATGGGATGATCTCACTCTCAGGCCGAAGTTGAAAAACAAGATTAGAAAAGAAAACACAAGTCGAACCTGAAATGGAATTGGAGTATTACACCAAAGTAAAAGACTCTGGGGTGGGTGGGTGGGTGGGGAGAATACAGGTCCATGAAAAATGATGAATGAAATAGTGGGGGTTTTATTGCTAAATGGGAATCTGGGGAATGTTATGCATGTAAAAAAAAAAAAAAAGAAGTAGAAACGCAAAGCAGAAATTGACTGAGTTTGGAGTATGGCACCAAAGTAAGAAAGCAGAAGTATACTAGAGTTTGCAGTGAGTACCTCCCTAATACTTCCTCTCCACTTTTCCAAGCTTTGGGTCCATGATTGCTCAACAGTTTGTTTGGCTTTGTATGTTAACTCTCTTTTCAGTCACCAGGTTCCAGGTATCATCAGGATGCCGGCCAGACTTCCCTGGATTGAAGATACCACCAATGTGTCCTGGAGCTCAGCTTCCCCAGAGACCCATCCTACTAGGGAAAGAGAGAGGCAGACTGGGAGTATGGACCGACCAGTCAACGCCCATGTTCAGCGAGGAAGCAATTACAGAAGCCAGACCTTCTACCTTCTGCAACCCTCAATGACCCTGGGTCCATGCTCCCAGAGAGATAGAGAATGGGAAAGCTATTGGGGGAGGGGGTGGGATATGGAGATTGGGCGGTGGGAATTGTGTGGAGTTGTACCCCTCCTACCCTATGGTTTTGTTAATTAATCCTTTCTTAAATAAAAAAAAAAAATGAAAAAAAAAAAAGGGAAAAAAAAAAAAGAAATACTAATAATGGTCACATCAGGCTTAAAGGTAATGGTTACTTTCTTGCTTATGTATACATCCTAAATATACGAGTGTATGTTTAATGAACAGAGATTCTAGGTTATTAAAACATTAACAAGAAATTGTTCTCAAAGACATTTATAATTAAGAATTCAGAAATAAGGATTAGTGAAATAGCTTACTTGGTTGGTGCACTGCCTTGCTATGTGAACAACTCAGGTTCGAGCCCAGCCCCTACAGCATTTAAGGAAGCTTCAGTGCTGTGATCTTTCCTTCTCTCTCTCTGTCTCTGTCTCATCTAAAAAACGACAATGGGGCCAGGTGGTGGTGCACCTGGCTAAGTGCTCCGCTCACATTTCAATGTGTAAGGACTCAGGTTCAAGGCCCTGGTCCCCACCTGCAGGAGGAAAGCTTCACGAGTGGTGGAGCAGGGCTATAGGTGTCTCTCTGTCTCTCTTCCTATCTCCTCTTCCCCTCTCAATTTCTCTTTATCTCTACCCAATAATAAATAAATATATTAAACTAATGAAAAACAACAGCAAAATTCAGAAATGATAGCAGTAAGGAAGGCAAATGAAAGGAGTCAGGAATTTACCATCAGACACTAAACTGGATCAGTAAGCATCAGCTAGGATGTTACCTTCTTTTCACCCACTAAAATATAATCATTTGGATCCTTTAAATACAGAGGGATTTGGGATTTTGTCTAAGTCATATAACCAGTAGGCCACAAGGTCAATTTTTATACCCTTTCCTGATGGATAATGACAGTTCATCTTACCATCATAGAGTTGTCAAGTCTGCCTTCTTGACCCAACTGGAATCTGGTGTGACTTTTCAAGGTATCCAGTTGGCTTGCTCACCTCATAAAATGGTAGCAAGCAGGGCCTTACTTGTTTTAGTGAGTAATCTCTAGGCCTTAAGGTGACAACTTCAGTATTGTCCAGTCACTAAATTTCCTAATTATCACCACCCTCACTTTATTACTGAAAGGGAAGTGGAACCCAACTAGATTGCTTGAACTTCTCAGTGGAATCTTGACAGTTGGTAGACTTAATTGGTGGGACAGAATTTAGATTGAACTTTCATATGCTTGTGTCCTTTTTTCTGTATTTGTTAAGTTGTTAGAAATTGACTGTGAAATCCATATGCTGGTTTTTTATTTATGCTACCAGGGTTATCACTGGGGCACCGTGCCTACATACCTCCAACACTTCTGGTGATCTTCACCCCTTTTAAAAATAGAGATTAGAGGGGGTCGGGCGGTGGCGCAGTGGGTTAAGCGCAGGGACCGGTGTAAGGATCCCAGTTCGAGCCCCTGGCTCCTCACCTGCAGGGAGTCGCTTCACAGGCGGTGAAGCAAGTCTGCAGGTGTCTATCTTTCTCTCCCCCTCTCTGTCTTCCCCTCCCCTCTCCATTTCTCTCTGTCCTATCCAACAATGAACAACATCAACAATGGCAATAAAAATAACCACAACGAGGCTACAGCAAAAAGGGGAAAAAATGGCCTCCAGGAGCAGTGGATTCATGGTGCAGGCACTGAGCCGAGCAATAACCCTGGAGGGAAAAAAAAAAAGAATAGAGATTAGAGATAGAAAAAGAGAAGCAGGAGAGACACCTGCAACTCTGCTTCACCATTTGACACTCCCCCTTCCCACCACAGGTGGGGACCAGATGCTTGAACCTGGGCTCTTGTGCATACTACCATGTACACTCTATGGGATGTGCCATCATTCAGCCCCCCTGAGTTAGTTCTAATGAACTCTCAGCTTTTCTTCCAACCCCTAAGCATGTGTGTAAAGACTTCCAGGGGGACAGGAAGCTGAGGATGAGCTCTGTTGCTCCCATCTGCTCTTCATGTAACAAAGCATATAACTGAGCAATTATCCATGTGGAAATGGAGAAGTCCCTTGATGTTTGGATAATCACATCCATGTCTTGAATTTGTTATTTCTGGAATTCCACTTAGCCATCTCTTGCTTACTCATGTGCAGTCCTGCAAAGGGCTGGCACTCCTCTCTGACAGCTGGGCCTGAAAGACTGAATCACTGTCATCCATGGCAGCTTGGTGTTGGACCTCCTTCGTGCCTTTCCATGTGTATTTAACTGAGAAGACAGGAAACAGGCATCTTTGTGTATATGGCTTTTCATGGACTTTGTATATGGACATGGTGGTGGTTGTGTGGTCCTGAGCAACATGCTCTCTGCAGATCATCAAGGACGTTTTTGTTTATTGCTCCCTTCATTTTCTATGTCCACTCTGGGAACTGTAGGGACACAGCACTCCAAGTGGATGATGTTGAATAGTGTCATGCTTACCTTTTCTCTACTCACTTTCAGACTTTAAGAAAAAGAAAGAGAAAGAAAATTGTTAGAGAAAAAAAAAAGAGGGGTTGCCTTATTTTAAAACATTCACACATGAAAACAATCCTGCTTTCATTCAAGTTAGTTACTGAGGAAAACATATTTGGAGTAAAAAAGCTGCATCTACTTTGAGTTTCTAGACTGTGGGTTTAAATTACATTATCTTTGCTCTCTAGGACTTTTAATTGGAGCTAATTAGAAATTGAACTCATACGAAGTCTAATTCAGAAGAGTAATTCTTAGCTTTCTCTCTCTCTCTTCCTTTCTTTCTTTTTTATAGGATCCACCAGAAATAAAATCATTAGAGGTTTAAAGATAGCTCACCTGGTTATGCCTGAACCTTACCATGTGTGAGACCACAGGCTCAAGACCCTATACCATGGATGATTGATTGATGCTATGGCATTTGTTCTCTCTCTTTTCTCATTCTTTCTCCTCTCCCCATTTTCTCATTAAAAAACTAAATATTGGTACAGGGTATATTGCATGTGTGAGGCTCCAGTGCAACATGAAAAACGTAGTAATCATTAAAAAGTATATTACACATATTGTAATGTAAATGGCAGTGCTGGTCTGTGGAAATAAGATATTCTTCTTCTAAGAACTTTTGTCTGTGGCATGTAGAAAGGTATATTAATTTATTTGGCAGTTTCTGTGTCCATTCAGTGTAACTGGGAGTTGTAAGGGCTGGTGAAGGTGATGGCGCCAGGTCGGGATAGACACCAAGATTGTGCCATGAGCAGTGATGGTGACTATGCATTACTCTCAGCTGTGTCCTCCCACCCCCAGAATTTATAATAGAAGGTATCTGCATGCTAATGTATCTGAAAAGTGTGTGTCTTGCACACACACTTGCAGGTAGGTGCCTGTGTGACGTTATTCTTGAGGGCATTGGCGGATCCTGGGACTCATATCAGTTTGTGTGTGTGTGTGTGTGTGTGTGTGTGTGTGTGTGTGTGTGTGTGTGTGTGTGTGTGTGTGTGTGATGGCTTTCTGTGTGTGTGTGTTATGATGGCTCCACCTTGCTCCTTCTTCCAAAAGGGACCTACTTCAGAAACCTCTCTTGGCTCTGATCAAGCTAATGCATCTTGTGTAGGATGAGGCAGGGCTCCTCTCCCGTTAGTCATAAAGTCAGGCAGCTTTGTGTGGGAGTGGGGAGACCTCCAGCACCTGCTTTAGGAGAGCAGCCGACTCCCACCACATGACTCTTTGCCCATTGTGGTCTGAATTTCCCTTTGGATAAATGTCAGATGTTGCCTGCCTCTCACTGTTCTAAGCAAAATCAAAAACAATTATGTCAAGGGCATCATCTTTTTCTTGCCTGTAGGAGTTTGCTACATTTGTGTGTAGTATTTCTAGGAGGTGGTTTTTTTTTTTTTTTTTTTTTTTTTTTTTTCCCTTCAGGGTTATCACTGGGGCTTGGTGCCTCACTATGAACCCACTGCTTCTGGTGGCCATTTTTTCCCATTTTGTTGCCCTTGTTGCGCTGATTTTAGTTGTTATTGTTGTCGTAGCTGTTGTTGTTGTTGGATAGGACAGAGAGAAACTGAGAGAGACACCTGCAGATCTGTTTCACCGCTTGCAAAGCGACCCCCTTGCAGGTGAGGAGTCGGGGTCAAACCGAGATCCTTAACAATGGTCCTTGTGCTTTGGGCCTTTGCACTTAACCCACTGTGCTACCTCCCAGCTCTCTCTAGGAGTTTTTTTAAAACCTGAAGTTGTAGTTTAATTTGTTGTCTGGAAATGAGTTTAAAGTGCTGGGGTGGGGATGGGTTTTGGGTTAGTCAGTGGCATACTTTTCATAGGCTTTTTTACATTTTAAGTGAACTTCACCAAAGTTGACTGAACACTAGAATTACTTGTGGAGAGAGCCTGAACAACTCCCAGACAGTCTAATACAATTAGTTTGGGCTGGAGTGTGAAGACTGGACACTTCATACATTTCATAAGTGATTTTAATTTGTAGAAACATTTGGGAATTGTTGGGTTGGATACTATTTTAAAACAAATCCTGCAAAAGGATGACAGTGGACCTAGTGGGGGTTGTATTGTTATGTGGAAAACTGAGAAATGTTATGCATGTAAAAACTATTGTATTTGCTGTTGAATGTAAAGCATTAATCCCCCAATAAAGGAAAAAATAAAACAAATCCTGCATAACAATGCTGTGTAAAATTTTGTTGCTTGTTTTCTGAAAAGTCAGTTTTATACCCAGGGGCCGGTGGTAGTGCAGCTCATTAAGTGCACATGGTGCAAAATGCAAGGACTGGTGTAAGGATTGCAGTTCAAACCCCTGGCTCCCCACCTGCAGGGGAGGGTGCTTCACAAGAGGTGAAGCAGGTCTGCAGGTGTCTTTCTTCCTCTCCTTCTCTCTGTCTTTCCTTCTCTCTTGATTTCTCTCTGTCCTATTCAACAACAGCAGTAACAGTAACAACAACAACAATAACAGCAAGGGCAACAACAGAAAAAATGGAAAAAGTGGGGGAAAAAAAAGGCCTCCAATAGCAGTGGATTCGTAGTACAGACACCTAGCCTAAGTAATAACCCTGAAGGCAAAAAAAAAAAAAAGGTAACTACGCCTATGGTGACTTTTAGACCTCTGTTTGGCATGTCTGGGTAGTTTCTCTAGTGCCCCTAACATGTGCTGCCACTTAGGTAAAAAACAGAACCCCTGTTTTCAGGAGAGTGGTTGTTCTTAGCACAGTAAAACTGTGCTAAGTCAGGTTCCCTTGTGTGAGGGATGCATGGAGAGAGGTGAGGGTGAGACAGGGAAGCATTCCATTCCTTTTTTTCCAGTTGTTTCAAGTATGTTTGTGTGCAGTTTCTGAGTCAGAAACTAAGAACTTACATGGTTCAAGCTAACCTTTTGGTCATCAAAAGCAGATGTTTCAAACTACTGAAAACCAGTGAGGCAGATCCAGTTTACAGGTTAATAATTGGCTGCTAGATATGGGTGCCCCAGATGGCCTTGGAGGCAAGAAAGTTGTTGATAGAGCTCTCGCCCTGTGCCCCCTTCTCTCACACTCCACCCCACTTCCCTGACCTAAAATCCTGCTCAGTGCCTTTGGCCAAGAGATTCATGGTATATTAAGAGCTTGGGGGTGTTATTCAGTTGAAATGCTTTCAATCTCATGTAACTGGATTGTTTTTCTCCCCTGGCTGATCTAGATTGGACGACTGATTATCGGACAGAATGGCATCTTATCGACACCTGCTGTTTCCTGCATTATCAGAAAGATCAAGGCAGCTGGTGGAATCATCTTAACAGCCAGTCACTGCCCTGGAGGACCAGGGGGAGAGTTTGGAGTCAAGTTTAATGTTGCCAATGGTGGTAGGTGGATCAGAATATGCTTAATCATCACAATTTCTTTTCTCTTATATTATCACAGTCTTCACATGGCTCTCTGATGCTAGACAAACTAGGCAGCCAGGAAATGGCTCAGTAAAATCCACAGGGGTACCTGTACTCATCATGATTTTTCTAGAGAAACTGATTCAAGGTTCTAACAGGCATCCTCAGATCTAAGAGGCATAGCTGCTCTTGTAACATGCCTTCTTGAATTGGATCCGAAGGCAGGAGAGGACTCACATCAGGAAGAAGACTTGAAAACAGCTTGGCAGAGAGAAAGAGAGTGAATTTTCCCTTTTTGTTCCCGTCAGCTCTCCAATGGGCTGAATATAACCTACATATATTGGGGAGGATAGTCTATTTTGCTGGGCTACTGACCCAAATGTTAACATGTGTGCTCAACCAGGTGTGCCACTGCTGGCCCCTTCTTACTGACCCAAATGTTAAGCTTGTCTAGAAATACCTTTACAGTCACACTCAGCATAATGCTTAACCAAGTAACTGAGTACCCCATGGCTCAGTCAGGTTGATACATAAAATCCAACTAACATAGCACTCAAAGTGATACATGTATAATAATGTATAATATAATGGGATCTTGAATCCATGTTTTCTTGGTCACTATACTCCTAGCTCAGTTAAAAGTCAAATCATCGGGGGCCAGGTGGTAGCACAGTGGGTTAAGCGCATGTGGCGCAAAGTGCAAGGACCGGCAGAAGGATCCTGGTTCAAGCCCCCAGCTCCCCACCTACAGGGAAGTCGCTTCACAGGCAGTGAAGCAGGTCTGCAGGTGTCTGTCTTTCTCTCCCCCTCTCTGTCTTCGCCTCCCCTCTCGATTTCTCTGTCCTATCCAACAACAATGACGACAATAATAGGGCAACAAAAGGGGAAAAAATGGCCTCCAGGAGCGGTGGATTTGTGGCACAGGCACCGAGTCCCAGCGATAACCCTGGAGGTAAAAAAAAAAAAAAAGTCATATCATTGATGCTTGGAAGGACTCTGAAGTTTAAAGTTGAAACATACCTTCATAGTCATGCTAGACCATTCATTTCACAGATACTCAAGGTCAAACAAATGACTAAAAATTATTTATTATTTTTTAATTTTAAAATAATTTTTAGGGAGTTAATGGTTTATAATACAGTTGTCGACACATGGGTACAATTTCTCATCTCCTCATGATAGGTGTCTACAAAACAAAATAGAATACTATTCAGCTGTTTAAAATGATGAAGACAAATGACTTTTTAGCTGAAAGCCTGATTCTCTCTTTTTTCAAAAAAATCATTTTATTTTATTTTTATTATTTTTAAATTTTTATTTATTTCTTGGTTGAGAGAGACAAAGAGAAAAATGAGAAGAAAGGGAGAGATAGAAAAAGAAAGAGACAGACGCCTGCAGCCCTACTTCATCACTCTTGAAGCTTTTCTCCTATAGGTGGGGTCCAAGGGCTTGAACCCCAGTCCTTGCACACCATAAAGTATGTGCTGAACCAGGTGCACCACTACCTGGCCCTGCTGGACACACTTTTCTCTGAAGTGTTGATTTTCTTTCACTGGAACATATAGAATTATTTTACTTTTTCTTGTGTTTACAGAAATTAGTAGTTTGGATGTCCTACAGGTGTGGGATATGTGTGCATGGGTAAACTTCCATAAATGAACAGACATAACAGTGAGGAGAATAGTAGACACTATGTATCTGTTTCTTAGCTTTTCCATTTTTCTTATTTTTCCTGATTTTAACATATATTGTAGCATGACGATAATTCACACCTAAGTATTTCTGAATGGATCTTTTAAACAGATATTTTTCTACATAATTACATTTTCACACCTAACAAAAATACACATACATTCTCTAATATCACATGACACCTAATCTATGTTAAAAAATATAGGCACACCTGGTTGGGTGCATGTGATACAATGTACAAGGATCTGGGTTCAATCCCCTAACCCCACCTGCAGGGGGGAAGCTTCTCAAGTGGTGAAGCAGTGTGCAGGTTTCCTCTCTCTCTCTCTCTCTATCTCCCCCTTCCTTCTCAATTTCTCTTTATCTCTACCCAATTAAAAACAAAACAAAACAACTTCCTGTTTTTCCCAATGTTATTTACAGATGCTTGGTTCAAATTAGATTTTTGTCGAGAACCATGAATAGCATTTGGTTGGTAAATCTTTTAAATTTCATTTAAAGTACCAAGTATGTGTGAGTAGATGGGAGCTGCCATTTTAGGCCCTGATAATTGTTTTTAAGCCAGAAGCATTGCTGTCCTTTGGCCTTTCATGGTAGGGGAGATTGAACCTAGGACCAAAGAGTTCAGTCATGAAAATCTTTTGCATAATCGTTATGCATCTTCCTAACACCGGGAACTTGAATTTTAATCAATAATAGTTATCACTATGGATTATTCCTGACCCCAGGCTAGCCAGCACATCCTAAAGGGATTAGTTATATTACCTTCCCCTCCTTACAGGCATTTTGGGCATTATCCAAACCAGGAACTTTCTTCATATTAAGCATATTAAGTGTTTTTAAAAAATCATATACAACTTAATGTATTGCCCTATCTTTGAAGGCATGCTTAGAAATGTTCTATTTCACACAAAAACAAAACAAAACACCAAGTCTAGGACTTACTTCTACTTGGAGTAGTTACTAAAGATTTAAGGAAGAAATAGGCCACACTTAATTATTATTACTATGTTGTTGTCATCATTGTCGTCATCATCATCATTTTGGTCATCACTGGGACTTCACTGCTCCAGGATGATTCTTTCAGGGAAGTTAAGACATGCACCCTCAGGGCAGAGAGAAATTGAGAGGGGAGCGGGAGACAGAGAGGGGAAGAGAAAGATAAGCAGACACCCGTAGACTTGCTTTACCACTTGTGAAGCCTCCCCCTTGCAGGTGGTGGAGCGTGGGCTTGAACCCAGGTCATTGCATTTAGTAATATGTGTACTTGACTGGGTGTGCCACCACCTGGCCTCCGGGAATATTGCTTTCCTAAAGTAGAAGAAACATATAAAACTTGTCAAAAAAAACAATAATAATTTCAAGTGAGCACTGAGATTGATATCTGATTTTGTTCTTCCGATATCACCTCAGTCATCTCTGTGGCATGGTGTGAGGTAACAATAAAGATAGTATTTTAAATACTCATTTGTTGACTAAATTATAGGAGATTCTTTTTTAAAAAAAATTTATTTATTTATTCCCTTTTGTTGCCCTTATTGTTTTTCATTGTTGTTATAGTTGTTATTGATATTGTCTTTGTTGGATAGGACAGAGAGGAAATAGAGAGAGGAGGTGAAGACAGACAGGGGAGAGAAAGATAGACACCTGCAGACCTGCTTCAACACCTGTGAAGCAACCCCCCTGCAGGTGGGGAGCCGGGGCTCGAACCAGGATCCTTCCGCTGGTCCTTGTGCTTTGTGCCACATGTGCTTAACCCACTGCGCTACCGCCCGACTCCCTATAGGAGATTCTGGGGCTGAGTTGAATTTACCATTTGGCTTCTAACTTTGTTGAAAGTTTTTCCTTTATACTTTAAATTCCTTATGTTTTTATGCATTAGCATCATTAATAAAATTAACATTTTTAAAATAGACATTAATTTATGTGTTGGTGGGAAGAGAGAGGAGAGAGAGGTAGAACTCTGGCATATGCAATACTAGGAATTCCAACATTTTATCTACTGTGCTACTTCCATGGCCATTACACCAACATTTACAGTGGTTTGGAGTAATTCTATTGTTTTCCTGCTACTCAAGATGGAATAAGTTTTACCTTGACATCTTTCATCCATCAACTGGAATGATATATGCAAGTCCTTAAAAAAAAACTTTGTTTTATAAAGAAGCATAAGCAATATGCAAAGTGCTGGTACATGCTTCATGTATACAGTTTGATGACTTTGGTGTTACACCCTTTAATATGTTCACTGAGCATTTTCTGGGAGACAGTAGTAGTACTATGTTATAGCCTGGCACTGTCAGATAGAAATCAGATTTGGAATTTTAAATTTATAGTAGTCACATAAAAAAGCAAAAGCTTTAGTATATCCAAAAGATCATCATTTTAACGTGTTGATATAGAAATTACTAGTATAATTGATTGCATTTTTCTATGAATTTTTCACAATTTGATGTGGGCTCTATTGTTATAGCACATATTGATTTGACTAGTTACATTACAGTGCACAGTAGTAATGTGATTCATGGCTAGGATATAAAATAAATAAGGAAATATTTTTGTTCAGCAGAAAATTATAATATTGTTGGTGACTTATATTCATGCACAGAGGCATCTGTCTATCCATCTGTCTGTTCGTCCATCCATCCATCCATCCATCCATCCATCCATCCATCCTTGCTTCGTCCATCCATCCATCCATCCATCCATCCATCCATCCATCCATCCATCCATCCTTGCTTTCTAGCTATCCTTTCATGTACTATTTATTTATTTATTTATTACCACTAGGGTAATCTTTGAGCCTTGGTGCCTGTATGGTCCACTGTTACTAGTGGCCATCCCTCCTCTCTCTTTTGGGGATAAGTGAGAGATAGAGGTGATAGACAGACAGACAGGCAGACAGATAGACAGACAGATGGGTGGAAAGACACCCATCAACACTCATGACCCACCCCACCCCCTGCCGCAGAGTAATATATGAGCTCTACCAAGTGAGCTACCACCTGGCTTTTGTCATGCACATTTTAGATATTTTCATCTGCTTATCTATTTAAAATAAGAATTTGTTGCAAAAAAAAGAAAGAGCCTTGCATTAAGATACAAAAATTGAAAGATAAGAGAAACACTGTTCTATTACTGCTCAGATTATTTAAGGTCTATTACAACCTAAATTGTCATCTTGACCTTGTGACCTTCTTACTTAAGTTTGATTTGAAAAATTTGCAAGTCACTAGTGAGCATGAATTAGGGAAAATGATTTGCCTTAGTAGACTCACACATCAATGAGGTAGCAGTCTGGGATTGGGAATCCTATTTTATTTCATTAGGTGTGCTTAGGAAGTTGCAGTTTAAATCTGGAATCTCTCATTTCTGTCAAATACATATCCTGTTGTGTCTCATATCCTGAATAAAGCTGATCACATAACCAGGACTCTCTGGCAGGTGTGAAACTATTTTTAGGGAAGACATATCATTGCTTAGAAGTGGATTAAGACAAACAAAAATATGGGGTGCCAGCCTGTATAGAACAGGCAAGGCTAATGAAATTTCCTCCAGAGAGGATGAATAGAGGTTTAAAAAACAATGAGGTTTACTGAACCATGAACTTTTGTTCATTGTTTAGAGAATAAATGAATCTTCTTCCTGCATATTGAGAGAGAAGGTAAAATTACTCTGATTGAAATTCTGGATATATATATATATATATATATATATATATTTTTTTTTTGGTGCTGTGATGTTTTCACATTTTAGGCCCTGCGCCAGATGTTGTCTCAGACAAAATTTATCAGATCAGCAAAACAATTGAGGAATATGCCATATGCCCTGATCTTCGAATTGACCTGTCTCGACTAGGAAGACAAGAATTTGACCTGGAGAACAAATTCAAACCATTCAGAGGTAATTTTATTTTGGAGAAGAGTAATTTTACGGGTGTGGGTGACTCCAGTTTTGGCAAAAGAGTGAACACATGGATGTGATTGTATTATCTGTCTGAGGGGTGGCTCTTGATAAGTTGATGAAATCTAACTATAATGTAGATGGAAAGGAGAGCAGCTAAAACACTTGGAACTTACCGACAACTTTCAAAAACCACTTTTTAAACTCTTTATCATTTTTTAGCATGAGCATAGTTTTATACTGACCCTCTTACAACCTTTTAAGAATAGACTGTGAATTGGCAAAAGTGTCTCTTTGCTTTTCTAATTAATTAAGCTGAAGATGCTGGAATATCTTAGATAGAAGAGATACAGCAAGGTGTTGAGCTTATAAAAGTTTATTGTGGAAGGCTGGCTTTTTTTTTTTTTTGAAAACCAGAAAACCATGCCCTCTATTTAATCCTATGGCTCTGTCCTTGGAGGAAAAAAATAAAGGACTGTATATATTCCTTTAGAACCTCAATAAGCAAGATACTTTACAAGCAATTTAAGGTGGTTAAATGATAAGAGTACGTGGCTTTGGGGCTCCTGGTATTTCAGGGACAAAGAAGAGCTTGAAATGGACTCTGCAGAGGTCGCAGTATTAGGCCACCATTCCACATAATTTAAAAAAAGACTTAGAGTTAATTGCTCTTTTAGCTAGTCAGCAAAAACTAGTGGAAACCAAGCTATGCTGAGATTTTCCTAATAGACTTGGACACACGTGCTTGCACATAATGGCTTGACAACTAGTAGCCAGGGTTATAGCAGATTTTAAAATTGACTTGAATGTTCCTGATTGTATTTGTTGCAAAGAAACAATATGAAGACTGAGAACAGTCAAGCATTACTATAAGGAAGAAGTTATATTTATTTTTCATTTCTTCACAAAGTTTGCAATTGTCTGAGAGACCTAGATTTTTAGGGAGCTCATATGCAGGCCCACTGTTGCCACATTGTAGTTGGATGGTTTTATGAAATGCTATAGACTCCAGGAGATGGGTAGAGGAGCTCCTTCGATCCCTAGAAGAATCTGGAGATAAATATTGGAAATAATTTTTTTTATATCCTGAAACCCTTTGTGTATTTTTTTCCTTTATTGGGGAAATATTGTTTTACATTCAACAGTAAATAAAAAAATTTGTACATGCATAACAGTTCTCAGTTTTCCACATAACAATCCAACCCCCACTAGGTCCTCTGTTATCCTTTTCCAGGAAAATATTGGAAATAATTTATGTACTATATTCTTATGTGCTGTTTCATAATGTTGAGAGAGACTTGAATGCATTGGAATCAAATCAGTCTAACATTTCATCTAAAAGAGTCAAGAGTATAAACTATTTAATATGAACTTTCAGTTTTCACTGAATCTTATTTTCTTAAATTTTTCCTTTTTTATTTTAAAAATATTTTATTTTAATGTAAGAAAGAGATACAGAGAGAAAGACAAAGAGAAAGACCAAGGCACTGCTCAGCTCTGGCTGATGATGATGCTTGGGATTGAACCTGGGCCCTTGGAGTCTCAGGCAGAAAAGTTTTTTGTATAACTGTTATGCTGTCTCCCCAGCCCTTCATTTTTATTTTACATTTCTGTTTGATATAATAGCAGATATAGTAGGTAATGCAGTTCTAGAAAGTTTCACTCTAAGTTATTTGCCACAGCATTTTCGCTGCTTAATTAACTATAAAGCAGTTTTGACATAGAAAAGATAAAATCATAAAAAATGAAAGAGGGAGATTAAATAAAATGAACATAATGAAACACAACTTTGGTTGAAAATTTCCTTCTTCATTAAGAGATGTATCAGTTTGCAAAAAGACTTTTATACCTGAGGCTCCAATTTCTAGTATTCTGTGATAGAAGTTATAAAGATGATACTAAAGAAATTGTTATATCTGAATTAACTAAAGAATTGATGACTAGTGCTCTCAAAGATTTGTGAGTTATAAACACTTCTTAATTTTTTTTCATTACAGAGAATGTGAAAGGAAAAGAGAAACTAGAATACAGTTTAGTTGTCATATGACAGTGTCATGGATTGAACCTGGGGCCTTTAGGACTGCTGGGGCCTTAAGCATATGTGTCCTATGCTCTGACACTGATTGTTTTCTTGCCCCTTAGTCACCTCTTTACTTATTTATCAAAATAAATAAACAAGCACTGCTTAGCTCTGGCTTATGGTGGTGCAGAGTGAGGTTGGGGGGAGGATTGAACCTGGGACTTTGGAGCTACTGGCATGAGAGTCTCTTTGCATAACCATTAGGCTACTTACCCCCATCCTTTATTTGTTTTAATCAGAGCACTGCTCAGCTCTGGTTTATGGTGGTATGGGGCATTAAATTTGGAAATTTGGAGCCCCAGGCATGAGAGAGTCTCTTTGCTTGCCTGACTATTATGTTATCTCCCCTGCCTTAGTCACCTTTTTTATATTTATCATACTTTAGTTATCTTTTCATTTTGATGGTGAGAGGGATGATGGCAAGTTGACATGTTATCAGGTTTTAAAATTAGATTTATTTATTTAAAAACAGAGAGGTTATTTATTTATTTATTTTTGTTACCAGAGCACTGATCAGCTCTGGTTTATGGTGGTGTGGGGGGGATTGAAACTGGAACTTTGGCACCTCAGGTATGAGAGTCCATTTGCATAACTATTATGCTGTCTACCCTCCACTCAAAATTAGATTTATTTATAGGGTTAAGACAGTAGGGTTAAGACAGAGAAAAATCTAGAGGGAAGGGGGAGATAGGGAAGGAGAAAGAGAGAGACACCTGTAGCACTGCTTCAATGATCACGAAACTTCCCCCCTGCAGGTGGATACCAGGGAGCTTGAACCTGGGTCTTTGTTCATTGTTGTGCTGTACCAGGCCCTTTTTTTTTTTTTTTTAGCATACTATAAATCTAGCTTTACACTCTCTTATTGTATATTTCTGGTACATTTTATCATTGTATAATTTTTTCCACTCAAAAATATTACTTTATTATTATTTTTTCCTTTCCACTAGGGTTGTCACTGGAGCTTGGTGCCTTTACAATGAATTCACTGCTCTCAGGAACTGTTTTTACTTTTATTTTTTATTATTTTTAAATTTTTTATTTGATAGGGCAGAGAGAAATTGAGAGGAGAGGGAGAGAGGATGGGGGTGGGTGGGAGGGAGTGAGGGAGTGGGGAGAGAGAGAGCAGGAGGGAAGGAGGGAGGGAGGGAGAGAGAGAAACATGCAGACCTGCTTCACCATTTTTTTTTTGCCTCCAGGGTTATTGCTGGGGTGAATCCACTGCTCCTGGAGGCTAATCGCCCCCCCCCCCCTTTTGTTGCCCTTGTTGTTTTATAATTGTTGTGGTTATTCTTGTCATTGACGTCATTGTTGTTGGATAGGACAGAGAGAAATGGAGAGAGGAGGGAAAGACAGAGACAGGGAGAGAAAGATAGACACCTGCAGACCTGTTTCACCGCCTGTGGAGCGACCTCCCTGTAGGTGGGGAGCCGGCTTGAACCAGGATCCTTATCCTGGTCCTTGCACTTAGTGCCACCTATGTTGCGCTACTGCCCCACCCCTCACCATTTTTTTTTTGCCTCCAGGGTTATTACTAGAGTTCA
The DNA here is from genome assembly GCF_950295315.1 of Erinaceus europaeus. Classification (NCBI taxonomy): domain Eukaryota; kingdom Metazoa; phylum Chordata; class Mammalia; order Eulipotyphla; family Erinaceidae; genus Erinaceus; species Erinaceus europaeus. Next base: position 71,984,972 of record NC_080171.1, on the reverse strand, counting down.
GTACCTGCACCATGAATCTACTACTCCTGGAGGCCATTTTTTCCCCCTTTTGTTGCTTTTGTTGTTGTAGCCTTGTGGTTATTGTTGTTGTTGATGTCGCTCATTGTTGGATAGGATAGAGAGAAATGGAGAGGAGGGGAAGACAGGAGGAGAGAAAGATACCTGCAGACCCACTTCACCACCTGTGAAGCAACTCCCCTTCAGGTGGGGAGCGGGGGGCTCCAACTGGGATCCCTATGCTGGTACTTGAGCCTTGGGCCACCTGTGCTCAACCCGCTTTTGTTGCCCTTATTTTTTAAATTGTTGTTGTAATTATTATTCTTGTTATTGATGTCTCCGTTGTTAGGACAAAAAAATGGAGAGAGGAGGGGAAGACAGAGAGGAGGAGAGAAAGATACCTGCAGACTTTCTTTACTGCCCATGAAGGGGCTCCCTTGCAGGTGGGGAGCCAGGGTCTACAACTGGGATCCTTATGCTGGTACTTGTGCTTTGCACCACGTGTGCTTAACCCACTACACTACCACCTGACTCCCCTGCTTCACAACAGTCTTGAAGCTCCCTCCCTCCTCTAGTTGGGGAGTGAGGTCATTACACATTATAATACACGTGCTTAACCAGGTGTGCCACCACCTGGCCCCATTGTATTTTTATAATATAAAGTAAGTAGTGTATCACAATTAAACTGTCAAACCAAACCAAATTATCAACCAATATATTTTTTAATCTTCATGGTAAAATTGCTTTATGGCCAATTAGTTGAATGATAAAGCTGCAGTACCGGACTTAACTATTAACTTACAGGACATGCTGCTATGAACACCAAATACATTTAGGCAAGTGGTTCAAGAATTGAATAGGTTGATGAACATTGTCAGAAATAGTCTGTATTCTAGAGGGAGTAAAACTACTAAAGTATTCTGGATGGTACCTTTTGACTTATAGATTTTTTTATTATGATAAATTACAAGAGTCTATAGTTAAGGTTTACACAGATCATATACATTAATTTTAATTAATTATATGCATCAGTAATCTAGCTCATGTCAAAAGGTGATTAAAATTTATTTTCCTAAAATGTAAGCATATTACACACATACTATGCTGAGTTAAGTGCAAGGAAAAGTATATATATTTAAAATTGTTTTATTATTATCTTTATTTATTTGCTAGAGACAGCCAGAAATCGAGGTGGAAGGGGGAGATAGGGAGAGATACAGAGGGACACCTGCAGCCCTGCTTCACCACTTGTGAAGCTTTCTTCCTGCAGCAGGGGACTAAGGGCTCGAACCTAGACCCTTGCACACTGTAATGTGTGTACTCAACCAGGTATGCCACCACCCAGCCCCCAAGGAAAATATTTTTTGTGTGTATTTAAGGCATAGTTTCATGTTACATCTTAATATTTCACCCATTTAATACTACCTGGATCTACTGAAAATTACTAAAGGTAGGTTGTTAATATTCAGTGAAACTTAAGTATTTCATAATTCCAATTTACTGTGTGTTTGTAAAATTAAAAAACTATATATATATATGAAACACACACACACACACACACACACACATATATGTTTCAATGTTGAACTACAGATTTAAAAAGCAGGGCTCTTGGACAAATTTCACTGCCCAAAGTGTCAGCTATTTGCTTCTGGAAAAAATGCTTTCTGACTACTAAGTGCATATTAATTGCCAAGTTTGGTAAAAAAAAAACAAAACAAAGAAAATATGTTTTCTGGGTTTTATTCAAATCAATGGAAAAAGTTTGTTTTGGATTCCTGGTTGTTGGGTAGTACTGAACACTGGTGAACTTTTGTGTTTATTAAGGATTTCTAAATGTTTAGCATTCATCCTCAAATTAGCCCTAGATCAAGCATGCAAGAGAGTTCATATAAATGTAGGAACAGATCCTGCAGTGCCTATTCCAAACCTGGATCTGGTTGGCACACTGGCATTTGGAAAATAGAAGTCACTGTGATGAGGTCAGTCCTTGATTATCTTCATGCCAGCTGAGTCATTCTTTTGGCCAGCATACAGGATTGCCAGCTCTCCTGTGCCAAGGTACCTCTTACCATTGAGAAAGTTTCATTTTGCCTGAGAAGTGGCAAAAAGCAAATGAGAGTAGGAATAACAGGGCACAGTTGTATCTTGGCTACTTTATTCTTGTGATTGACTTCATTTACAAAGAATTCATACTGTGATATAGTTAACACCCACTGATCACCTGAAAAAGTTTGTAGCAAAACATTGTATTTCTTTTTTCATTTTGTATAGAAATGAGCACTTCAGTTTTTACATAACAGATAGAATTATGATGGGATTGTGATGGGAATTACTAGGGCAGAAATTCTTCTTTATGCCATTGAGAATATCCTTCATGGATATCTTTGATATTGTACTTTGCTTCTGTTTTCTTATTTTCAGTGGAGATAGTGGATCCAGTGGACATCTATCTCAACCTCCTTCGTACCATCTTTGACTTTAATGCCATCAGGAGTTTGCTGGCTGGGCCTGGCCAACTGAAGATTCGAGTTGATGCAATGCATGGTGGTAAGTTCCTGGTCTTTTACCAACCAACTCACCAGTGGGCAAGCAATGTTAAGTTGACCCTGATACATGCTGGACTTCTGAAATGAGGAGGAGAGTTGGATTTGCTGATATGCACACAACATGATATATTTGGCTATTTAGGATGCTCTGGAAAACTTTTAATTTCTCTCTTGATGCAAACAAAAATAAAGGTTAAGCAAGTGAGTTTGAGGTGTGGATAAAGTAAATTTGTCATACAGTTTAGAGTACCAACTTGTTTAAGTATATTGTAAATAAAAGTATTCCTACCCCCCCATTCCTACTTTCCAAATAATGTATTTTTCCTGACAGAGCTTTGCTAGGGTTTTGCATCTGCACTGTTTCATTGATCCCAGTGGATTCTTTTGCTCTTTTTTGATAGAAGGTGAAAGAGAGGGAAAGAGAGACACTAAAGCACTGCTCCACCACTTGTGATGCTTCTCCTGTGCATGTTGCTTTCTTGTGGCCAGAGTATGCCCAAGTCTTTGAGCATGGTAAAGTGTGCACACTAGTCACTGAGCTATCTCTCAGCCGCCCTCATCCCTGCCCTGGCTTTAAAAACCTCTTTCAGCTGTTTTATCTTTTTTTTTTTTTTTTTGCCTCCAAGGTTATTGCTGGGGCTTAGTGCCTGCACCATGAATCCACTGCTCCTGGAGGCCATTTTTTTTTTCTGCTTTTGTTGCCTTCGTTGTTGTAGCCTTGTTGTGGTTATTATTGTTGTTGTTGATGTCGTTCATTGTTGGATAGGACAGAGAGAAATGGAGAGAGGAGGGAAAGACAGAAAGGGGGAGAGAAAGATAGACACTTGCAGATCTGCTTCACCACCTGTAAAGTGACTCCCCTGCAGGTGGGGAGCCGGGGGTTGAACCGGGATCCTTTTGCTGGTCCTTGTGCTTTGTGCCATGTGCACCTAACCCGCTGTGCTACCACCCAAACCTGTTTTATCTTTTTAAAGTTTTATTGTTTGTTTTCCTTCTTACTAAATACTGAGCATATTGCACTTATTGATTTTTCAGATTGCACTACTGTAGAAGAAAAGGTTATAGCTTTTTAATTATCATTATTTATATTACAGTTTTCACCAGAGCTATTTCTGGGGCTGGGTGCCTGCACAATGCATTTACCACTCCTGGCATCATTTTTTTCCTTCCCTCCTTTCTTTTCAGACAGGATAGAGAGAAATTCAGAGAAAAGGGGGGAGACCTTTGGGAGAGAGAGTGAGAGAGCTGCAGACCTGCTTCACCATTGGTGAAGCTTCTCTTCCCCCCTACTGGGTACCTATACCTGTAATGTGTGCGCTCAACCATATGTGCCACTACCCAGCTCCCCCTACCTTTTTAAAAAATAATTAAAAAAAAAAAACTCTCATTACTTAGTAAATACAAACATACTCTTCTAAACTAACATCATTTTGGTAAAACCATTATCCAGCGTCTACACTATTGTGCTATTGAACCATGCAAAATGCCTTAATTTTAATTTCCATTACAGCACCATGCTTTAATTTCCTTACATTTAGTAATTATGGTGTTTTATTCACTGCTTAGTTTTTATGAAGTATCTCCATCACTGTTAATCCCATACTTACTACAATGTCTAAATTTCTCCCCATCTCCCGCCTCCATCTCTACTCTATTGACTACTCTGTGAACCTATAGTTATGTTCGAATCTTCTTATCATTCTAGTAATTCCCTTTGCACCTCTTTTCTGTTGACTCCCCAGTTTCTGGGTCCTTTATCTTCTCCCCTTTTGATATTCCCATGCTTTGGAGGGGTACAATTTTTAGAACTCTTGTCAGAGAAAAGTTCATGGAAGGTAAATGTTTAGAATCTTTCCTGAGGGATCATTTTTTTCTCTTTCTCTCTGCATACTTGTTTTGATATATAAATATAAGTTGGATGTTATTTTACTTAGAAAGTTTGAGGGCATTTCTTTTTTTTATCATCTTACTCTAATTTATTTTTCATTATTTACTTATTTTTATATTACAGAATTACATGTTGACAGGCTTTGAATCCACACCATTCCCACAGAGTTCTGAATCTTCACTCTCCCCACTGCAATTCACCACAGTTCCCCTAAGGTTATAGACATGGGCCAACATCATCTCTACAACTATCTGTCCACATTTATACATAGTTAACCCCCTCTTTTTTTTTCTTTCTTGATTCAACTTTCTCTTCCCCTCCAAGCCATTCATGACGACATAACTACCTCCATATGTCCCTCTCCTTTTCCTTCTCTTTCTCTGGGTGCTGATGCAGCTGGAGTGCAAAGCCCTCTTATCTTCATCCTATCACTTCTTCCCCACTGGGAGTATGGATCAAGGTTGTTTTGGGGGAGCAGAAGGTAGGAGTTCTGGCTTCTGTAATTGCTTCTCTGCCGTGCATGGGTGTTGACAGGTTGATCCATACCCCCAGCCTGCTTTTATTTCTTCCTAGTGGGCCAGAGCTCTTGAGATGCGAGAGTACAGGACACATTGGTGAGGTCGTCTGCCCAGAGAAGTCTGATAGTCATGGTAGCATCTGTAGCTTGATGTCTGGAAGGTGACATGACCTAAGTTGAAACAAAATGGTTAATGAACAGGAACCAAAAAGTAGGATTAGAGCAGACGAAATTAAGGGTTTTAGGGTAAAAGAAAGCTAGGGAAACCATTTTAGGCATGTTCCGGGGAGCACACAACTATGGTAGTTTTGCTTGAGTTTGGTAGCTGTCATGAGGTTGGATAAGAATATTGTCTGACAGGCTGGGAGTATGGGTTGACCTGTCAATGCCCATGTTCAGCAGGGAAGCAATTACAGAAGCCAGACCTTCCACCTTCTGCATCCCATAATGACCCTGAATCCATACTCCCAGAGTGATTTAAAAAAATAGAAAAGCCATCAGGGGAGGGGATGGTATATGGAGTTCTGGTGGTGGGAATTGTGTGGAGTCTGAGGGGACTGGGCGATAACACAGAGTGTTAAGTGCACATGGCACCAAGGATCCCAGTTCGAGCCCTGGGTTCCCCACCTGCAGGGGGTCGCTTCACAAGTGGTGAAACAGGTCTGCAGGTGTCTTTTTCTCCTCCTCTCTGTCTTCCCCATCTCTCTCAATTTCTTTCTGTCTTATCCAACAACAATGACAGCAATAACAACAGTATTATTAACAACGATAAAACAACAAGGGAAACAAAAGGGAAAAAATGGCCTCCAGGAGCAGTGGATTTGTAGTGCCAGCAATAACCCTGGAGGACAAAAAAAGGGAATATTGTCTGATAGAATGGTGTCAGAGTAGAGAAAAAAGGGCTAGGAAGTTGGAATAGGGCAGGGAGTAGTTCCCATTCTTGGAAAAATAAATTCTGTGGCTAAAATTAACTGTTTACCTCCATCCACCTGCTCCAGGGAATATATATGTTTTATACCAGAGCCTGTATAACCTCTTAGTCCCTATTGGTCTGAGCTTATAACTCATGGTCACATCTGAGGAACACTGCAGGCTGCACTCATTTCAGGACCAGTCTTTTTCAAGTGGCAGGGCAGGATACCCCAGCCTCCCTTCGGAGACTGGGGTTATCCCTACCGTTGCTTTATGGTGAGGACAAGGTCCTGGGAGGGCCCACAAGATGTCATTCCTTATGGAAGAGACCATTGGTAGTGGAGAGAAGGACCCTTTAGAGGTCTAGGGCCATCATATGTGTATGGGAATCCAAGGATTCCCTAACTAGGGCCCCAGCTGATAGGGTGGTGTGATATTGACCAAATGGGCCATTATTAAGTGGGCCAGTCTCTTGGCATTTTTTTCATTTTCTTATAGCCGTTCATACTGAACTTGAAAAAACTGATGGTCTTTTGATTTTTTTTTTTCTTTCTAAACTAGACCACTGCTCAGCTGTGGCTTATGGTGGTGTGGGGGATTGAACCTGGGACTTTGGAGCCTCAGGCATGAGAATCTCTTTGCATGACCATTATGCTATCTACCCCTGCCAGCTCTTTTGATTTTTTAATCCAGTGCTTGAAATCTTTCTTTTTTTCCTCTGTGGAGGCTGTTAGGGTCTTTGATTTATCTTCAGTGCTCCTTACTAGCATAGTGTTGAGTTTCACTTTGGGACTATTTCTCTCTGTTATGCTGGGCACTTTGAGAATTCTTTTATTTGGAAACTTGTATTCCTTAGTTATGGGGACATTTCTTGAATTCCTTCTTGAATGATTTCTTTCATCATTTTCTCTTTCCTTTCTGTCCAGGGTGGCTTAGGTATTGGCTCTACTGGCCTCCTGACCTTTGAACTTTCCCACTTCCCTCAATACTGAGGAGAGAGAAATGAGAGAAAGTGTTGAGAGGAAGATTGGGGATTAATGACTGTTTTTTCATCTTTGTTTTGTGCTATTTTTCTGAGTAATTTCATCAATATAATATGAATCCTTCCATTAATTCTTTCAATTTCATTATAGTATTTTTTAACTTTATAAAACTTTTTAAAATTTCCAACCAATATCTTTTCATGGTTAAGATTTTTTTTTTTACTGTGTAAATAATGAGAGAAGAAAGAGACAGAGAAGTCAGAGCATCACTCTAGTACATGTTGGAACTTGAACCAGGAGCCTTAGGCACCTGAGTCTTGTGCTTTGTTAGTTGAGCTATTTCCCAGTCAACCCAGATAGCCTCTTTTAAACAAATAACTTTCGCTTCATGCTTCATGAATGCTATGCCTTTAAAAAATAAGCTATATTGACTAAGGTATAATTCACATACTTACTGTTGGTATAGTTATAATTTATATCCAAGTAAAATTGACACTTTGTATGCCTACAGTTTGATGAAGTTTGAAAAACAAATGTTACTGCCTTGATAATCAAAACAGACTATATCCCTCACTTTGAAAAATTCCCTTGTGACCCTTTGTGGTCAAGTCCTGTTGCTACCCTTAGCCCCTGGAGGTCACATTCCTCATTTTTCTCTTCTCCTAATTTTTTCTCTTTTCCAGAAAGTCAGATAAAGCTCACTATATGTAGACTTTTGCTTCAGACCTCTTCCACTCAGCATAAGAGAGCTATGTACATCAGCATTGATTCCTTGCTATTATTGAGTAGTATTACTGGATGTATGAACTAGTTTGTTTTTATCTATTTACCAGTTGATATAAATTGGGTTATTTATAGGTTTGGGCTACTACAAACAGCTGCTAGTAAGATTTGAGAATAAGTCTTTGTGGGATTATATGATTTCATTTTTCTTGGATAAATGCCAAGGAATGGGAGTTCTAGGTCATAGGTTAAATCCATGTTTAACTTTATAAGAAACTGCGAAAGTGTTTTCTAGAGTATATGTACCATTTCCTCCATAGCAATATCTGAAATCTCTATTTTCTCCATGTCCTGACTAACACTTGGTATTACCAGTTTTAGCCATTCTACTATATCTTGTTGATCTCTATTCATATGATAATATAATATATGCTTTTTCCCTGTCTGTATGATTTTTATTTCCTTCAGGTTGCTATTTACTGCCCTGCCTTTTTTGTTTTCTTTTTAAAAGTTTCTTTATTGGGTGATTAATGGTTTAAAGTTGATAGTAAAATACAATAGTTTGTACATCTGTAACATTTCCCAGTTTTCCACATAACAATTCTACCCCCACTAGGTCCTCCTCTGCCATCATGTTCTAGGACCTGGACTCCCACCCCTACTACAGCAAACCCAGTCCAAGTTCTGCTTTGTGCTTTCCCTTCTGATCTTGGTTTTCAACTTCTATGAGTGAGATCATCCCATAGTCATCCTTTTGTTTCTGACTTATCTCACTAAACATGATTCTTTCAAGCTCCATCCAAGATGAAGTGAAGAAGGTGGATTCACCATTTTTAATAGCTAAGTAGTATTCTGTTGTGTATATAGACCACAACTTGCTCAGCCACTCATCTGTTGTTGGGCACCTGGGTTGCTTCCAGGTTTTGGCTATTACAAATTGTGCTGCTATGAACATAGGTATACACAAGTCTTTTTGGATGGTTGTGTTTGGTTCTTTGAGATATATCCCCAGGAGAGGAATTTCAGGATCATAGGGTAGGCTCACTTCTAGCCTTCTAGTTCTCCAGACTGCTCTCCATAGGGGTTGGACCAATTGACATTCCCACTGGCAGTGCAGGAGGGTTCCTTGTCCCCACAACCTCTCCAGCACTTTTTTTTGTTTGTTTGTTTTGTTTTCTGTTAAATGTATTCCTTCTAATTTTAGTGATCCTTGACTGTGTGGTATGTTTAAAAATGAAGCACTGACATTTTTGTTGGGAGCTCTGAGTCCATATGTAGAGCTGAAGTGTAATAGGCTTACTCTCCTTCCTTACTGGGCTGTTTTGTTCTTTTCTATTGAGATGGTCATATTTCCTATAAAAATATATATTTTTAAGCTTCTTGCCTTAGTGTCACTTGGCATATAGGAAAGTCAGCTTCTTTTTAGAATAGTTTGAGCACTTTTCTTTCTTTTTTTTTTTGTTTGAGCACTTTTCTTTCTTTCTTTTTTTTTTTTTTTTTTGCCTCCAGGGTTATTGCTGGGGCTCAGTGCCTGCACCATGAATCCACTGCTCCTGGAGGCTGTTTTTTTCTCCCTCCCTTTTTTTGTTGCCCTTGTTGTTTATCGTTGTTGTTGCTTTTTTATTATTGTTGCTACTGTCATTGTTGTTGGATTGGACAGAGAGAAATCGAGACAGGAGGGGAGACAGAGGAGGAGAGAAAGATAGACACCTGCAGACCTGCTTCACCACTTGTGAAGCGACCCCTCTGCAGGTGGGGATCTGGGGGTTCGAACTGGGATCCTTGCACCGGTCCTTGCACTTTGCACCATGTACACTTAACCCACTGTGCTTCTGCTGGTCCCCTAGTTTGAGTACTTTTTCTGGGACCAGGCCTCACTGCCTTGTTTGTGCTTTATGTCCGTCTCTGATTCAGTCACTCTGGCTGGATACTGATTGTGCAGACCAAGTCATCTCCCATTCTTGAGAGGAAGATTAAAGTGTACTGAAACCAAGTGGACTGGGATGGGAAGGGGATTTCTAGGCAGGCAAAATCAAGAATCTTATGTTATATTAGTGGGAAATAAATTGAAAACACTTTATTTATAGTCCAGCCAATGGAATTACGTATAGGCCTGTGAATGCATCGTTCTTCCTCTGACTCTGTTTCTTTGCTCAGAATGTTCTTTCCATTTGTCTGGTATTCCCACTTTCCCATCCATATTAGATTTATATAATTCCTTAAAGTCTCTCCAAAATAGTACCTTACCTGTGGTCATTCCTTCTCTTAAGTCTTAGGATCTAGTTACTTCATACATATACATTGAATAGTATTATCTGGTATTTTTTATTGTTTTTAACTTTTTAATTTATTTTTATTATGTTTTATTATATTTAATTTATTTTTATTATGTTTATTGTTTATTTATTATTATGGGATTAATGTTTTACAGTTGACAGTAAACACAATAGTTTGTACATACTTAATATTTCCCAGATTTCCACACAACAGTACAACTCCCATTAAGTCCTTTGCCATCATATTCCAGGACCTAAACCCTCCCCTCAACCCACCCCAGAGTTTTTTACTTTGGTTCAATACAACATATCTAATATTTATGGCCACTCATTTGTAGAATTAACTCAGGCTAGACTAAGTGCCTAGTAATGTGGGAATGGTATTTTTGATTCCTTGAATACTATCTTTGATTTATTTTTTAAATTAGTGATTCAATATTGATTTACAAAATTACATATCAACAGGAGTATAAATTCACATTGTCCCCCCAATCAGAGTTCTGAATTCCAAGTCCTTCTATGGTAAACCACTGCAGTTCTCCCAAGGTTGTAGATATGGAACTGCCATCTATACATCTGTCTACATTTGTACATAATTCCCCCCTTTGTCTTCCAGGTCCAATCCTCTCTTCCCCTCCAAGCCACACGTAACCCTATTACTTACATCCAAATATCTCTCCCCTTCTTGTCTTCTCTCTCTGGGACTTGATGGAGCTGGAGTTCAGAGCCTTCTTATCCTCTTCCTCCTATCACTTCTCCCCCACTGGGAGTATGTATGGATCAAAGTTGTTTTTGAGGTTCAGAAGGTGGGAGTTCTGTCTTCTGTAATTGCTTCTCTGCTAGACTTGTGTGTTGGCAGGTCAATCCATACCTCCAGCCTGTTTCTTTCTTTCCCTCGTGGGGTAGGGCTCTGGAGAGGTGAGGTTTTAGGACACACTGGTGAAGTCATCAGCCTTATGGAAGTCAGGGTGGAATCATGGTAGCGTCTGCAACTTGGTGTCAGGTTTGAAGAGTTGCGAGGTTAACATCTCAGGCTCTGTATCTCTGGTTGCAGTCCACCATAAGAATTCAGTTGTGGCATAATGTGGGATGGCAGCACTAGTGAGTGCTATCCTTGTGACTCCTACCAAAGGACTTCTGCATTATGCACTCCATAAATGTATGTTGAATAGACAAAACACTATTACCCTGCATTTATTTCATAAAATGCAGTTATTTCTATATGCTCTCTGGTTTACAGTGTTTAGTTATATACTGGGTAGAGCTGAAGTGATTGAAGACACAAAGAACACTGGCTGCTAGAGCCTTTTAGTGCTTTTGCACATATCTTAAAAGATTGTTATTGAGGGAGAAAGAGAAACCAGAGTATCATTCTGGTACGTGAAATGTCTAGGGTCTTTTGCCTGTAAGGCTAACACTTTAAAAATATATTTTATTGATTGATTTTAATGAGAGAGAGAGAGAGAGGAGAGGGGAGGGGAGGGGGAGGGGGAGGGGAGGGGGAGGGGAGGAGAGAGGAAGAGAAGGGGAGGGGGAGTGGAGGGGGAGGGGAAGGGGAAGGGGAAGGGGAGGAGAGGGGAGGGGAGTGGAGGGGAGGGAGAGGAGAGGAGAGAGCACTGCTTACTTCTGGCTTATCGTGGTTCTGGGGATTGAACCTGGGAGCTCAGAGCCTCAGGCATGAAAACACTTTGCAGAACAATTATGCTTTCTCTTCAGCCCTGTAAGGCTAACACTTTATCTACTGTACCACTTACCCAGATGTTAGCTAAATCTTTTAATAAACAAACAATGGACAATCATTTTAAAGTAGTTGACTTCTTTTTGGAAACATTTTAGAAACTCTTTGGAGAAACATTCCATTTAACTGTATTATTGAACACACCTTCCATATGTGTAACACATAGTAGGTACTGGTGCATAGTGGGTACTCAGTGAATAGCTGTTGAAGTAAATGTTATTTATTTTATTCTATGTTACGCATTAACAAAAACTCATAGATTTTACCTTTTGTCCCCTAGGATATTCTGTGGTCTTTCTCATTCGAAGGAGACCAAAATAGCCCTGAAGGATTCCACACAGATCTCACAGTAGCACCTATTTTTCTTTCAGTGATGGGTCCTTATGTGAGGAAAATCTTGTGCGATGAACTGGGTGCCCCAGCCAATTCTGCAATAAACTGCGTTCCCCTGGAAGATTTTGGAGGGCAGCATCCTGACCCAAACCTGACCTATGCAACGACGCTTCTGGAAGCTATGAAAGGAGGGGAATATGGGTTTGGAGCTGCTTTTGATGCTGATGGGGTAAGTAGGAATGCTCCAATTGCTGACTTTTACCCATTTTTTTCACAGAAATATTTTTGCTACATAACTAATTGCAGCTTTGCCATAGAGGGACACTTGGAAGGGCATCATAAAATAAATGTAAGTTAATAGCAAAACAAAAAGGAAAAAGTAAGAATAGCAAATATTTTGCAAAAACTGAAAAATTTAAGATCTTTGAGTGTATTTCCAAGTGTGTACAGATGAATTGAAAAGAGCTGATTTTATTTTTTACTTCTTTAGCATGACTACTTTTGTACTTTAAAAGTTGATTTTTAAGTGAAATAAGTCAGAAACAGAAGGATGAATATGGAATGATCTCTCAGGCTTACATTAAAAAAAACAAGATCAGAAGAGAAAACACAAGTAGAACCTGAACTGGAATTGGCGTATTTCACCAAAGTAAAAGACTCTGGGGTGGGTGTGTGTCGGGTTGCGGGGGAGGAGGGGAGTGCAGGTCCAAGAAGGATGACAGAGGACCTAGTGGGGGTTGTATTGTTATATGGAAAACTGGGAAATGTTATGATTGTACAAACTATTGTATTTACTGTTGAATGTGAAACATTAATTCCCTAATAAATAAATTTTAAAAAATAAATTGATTTTTATTGGGGGCATGCTTTATAGGGCTGTTGTCTATGAATTCAATTTAAGTGTCTTCAAAGTTTTTTTATTTATTCATATTCATTCTTTTAAAAAATTTCAGTGGTTAAACTTAATTAAATGTGGGAAATTAAGAGTAATGGAGAAACAAAACCAAACTGACAAGTAGGATAAACACATTAAAAATATGCTGAGAGTAGTTAGTTTGTCAAAGGAGAAATGAAGTCAATTTTTCAACTAGTTATTTTTTTCTCTTTTTTAAATGGCAAATTTGTCTTGTGGCAAAAATGCTTGTGGAGGAACTAGTTAGAACTCTTATAATACAGTGAGATTAGCAGTGGATTCATGAACAACTTCAGGGCTGGTATCTATGTGGTATAACAACCCCTAACTAGCTTGGCTTTTCTGTTCGTTGACCAATTATTACAATTAAATAGTTAACTACTTTTCTTAGCTGTAGCTTAGTATTATGATGTAATAGGTAAGAGTTTCTAAAAAAATTTTTTTTGAGGCTAGTTTTGCTATAATGTTAAGAAAGCAAGAGCTTTACTTATATTTTCTTTCTTTGTTACTTAAGTTCCACCTATGAGTGAGGTAATCTGTTATCCATCCTTCTCTTCACTTAACATGATTCCTTCAATCTCCTAAACTGGTTTTGCAGTGTTTTGCAATACCTATCATGGGGAGATGAGAAATTATGCCTATGTGTCAGCAACTGTACTGTAAACCATTAATCCCACCAATACAATGGTATGAGTAGAATATTTGCACTAAGAAAATGTATATATTAAAAAAGAAAGCAAGTGTTTCAAGGGTAAATGCACTTTTACATACTTCTTGGGAGACTATGAAATTTAAGTATATGAAGGCTACTGAAGCCTGAGGAAGGCTCCCACATTTCTGCTGGTGGGGCACACTCCTAATGAGCCCAAGATCCAATGCTCTACAATATTCAGATCTGAAAAGAAAATTTTATATTTATTTATTTAGTTTTTTATGGTTGAAGGATTTTTTATTAATGATTAATAATGATTGACAAGATTGTGGGATAAGAGGGATACAATTCCATACAATTTCCACTACCAGAATTCCATAGCTTCTCCCTTCCGTTGGAAGCTTCCCTATTTTTTTTTTGCTTCCAGGGTTATTACTGGGGCTCGGTGCCTGCACTGTGAATCCACTGCTTCTAGAGGCCATTTTCTCCATTTTGTTGTTGTTGTTGTTCTTATATAGGACAGAGAGAAATTGAGAAAGGAGGGGAAGACAGAGAGAGGGAGAGAAAGATGTCACCGTTTTAAAAGCAATCCCCCTACAGGGGCTTGAACCAGGATCCCTACCCAGTCCTTGTGCTTCGTGCCATGTGCACTTAACCTGCTGTGCTACTACTTGGACCCCAGCTTCCCTATTCTTTATCCCTCTGGGAGTATGGACCCAGGATCATTATGATCACTACGGGGTGGAGAAGGTGGAAGGTCTGGCTTCTGTAATTGCTTCTCCGGCTGAACATGAGCGTTGGCAGGTTGATCCATATTCCCAGCCTGTTTCTATCTTTCTCTAGTGGGGTAGGGCTCTGGGATTCCAGGACTCACTGGTGAGTTTTTTTTTTTTTTTAATTATCTTTATTTATTGGATAGAGATGGCTAGAAATCGAGAGAAAGAGGGAGATAGAGAGGGAGAAAGACAGAGAGACAGCTGCAGCCCTGCCTCACTACTTGCAAAGCTTTCCCCCTGCAGGTAGGGACTAGGAGCTTGAACCCAGGTCTTTATGCTTTCTAACAGGTGCACACTACTAGGTGTGCCATCACCCAGCCCTGAAAAGCAAAATTTCTTATGTGCTCATTTGCTTCATTCAAGTTGTTTTTTTAAAATGTATGTATGTGTGTGTATGTATGCATTATTATTATTATGAGGATTAATGGCTTACAGTAAATATAGTTGTTGGTACATGTGTAAAACTTTTTAATTTTTTCTGAAAAGATTTTTTTTTTTTTATAAAACACTCTAACCCCCAACCTAGGCCCTCCTCCACCGTCTTACATCAGGACTTGAAAGTCTCCCTCCCTCTACCCCCAGAATCCCCTACTTTGGTGCAATACACCAAACCCAGTCCAAGTTCTACTTTGTGTTCCCCTTTCTGTTCTTATTTCTCAACTTCTGTCTATGAGTAAGATCACCCCAAATTTATCCTTCTCTTTCCGTCCTATCCCACTTTACATAATTCCTTCAAGCTCCATCCAAGATGAGGTGAAGAAGGTGAATTCATCATTCTTAATATTTGAGTACTATTCCATTATCTATATAGACCACAACTTTCTCAGCCACTGATCTGTTGTTGGGCACCTGGGTTGCTTCCAGGTTTTAGCTATTACAAATTGTGCTGCTATGAACATAGGTATACACATGTCTTTCTTGATTGGTGTGTTTGTATGTATTTTTATGTTTTGATATTGATTTAATATTGATTTTCAAGATTAAGTTAATAGGGGTATAATTCCATACAGTTCCCACCACCAGAGTTCTGTGTGTCCCATCTGCTCCATTGGAAATTTTCCTATTCGTTATCCCATTGAGAATATGGACCAAAATCCTTTCTGGGGTGCTGAAGTGGGGAGTTCTGACTTCTGTGATTGCTTCTCATTTAGACATAGGTGTTGCCAGGTCGATCCATACCCCCATCTTGTTTCTATATGTATTATTTTTTTAAGCCAGAGCACTGTTCAGTTCTGGCTTATGGAGGTGCAGGGGACTGAACATGGGACCTCTGGTGCCTCAGGCATGGAAGCTTTTTGCATAATCATTATGCTCTCTCTCCAGCCCTTTTTTTGTGTTGTTTAAAGATGGGATTACAGTAAAGCAGTTTGTGATAGTTGGGAATGAACTGCTAACTGCAAATGCCTCTGTCTGATCATAGTCACCCATTCCTTCCCACAGGACCGCTATATGATCCTAGGCCAAAATGGCTTCTTTGTGAGCCCTTCGGACTCCCTGGCCATTATTGCTGCCAACCTCCCTTGCATTCCGTATTTTCGCCAGATGGGTGTCCGTGGGTTTGGGAGAAGTATGCCCACCAGCACAGCCCTGGACAGGTAAGTAAAGCAAAACATTAAACAAACAAAAAAAAATCTGCCAGCTTCTTGGTAGGCCTCTGATGGTAGCTGTTACTCATGTTCCCCTACTTGACTGGGAATTTCTTGACAGCACAGGAACTTGGACACTTGCTGTGGGTTTCCAGTGAGGAGCACAAAGAATCTGGTAAACTGATTCTTGGTTCTGACACTTTCTGTGAGAACTTGGGAGACTTATTTGATCTCAGTGCTTCAACACAAAAATGCAAATAATAGATGAGAGGGGGCCAGGCAGTGGCGCACTGGCTTACGTGTACATAGTAGAAACTGCAAGGACGGGAGTCAGGCTGTAGCGCAGTGGGTTAAGCGCAGGTGGCACAAAGCACAGGGACCAGCGTAAGGATCCTGGTTTGAGCCCCGGTTCCCCACCTGCAGGGGAGTCGCTTCACGGGCGGTGAAGCAGGTCTGCAGGTGTCTATCTTTCTCTCCCTCTCTCTGTCTTCCCCCTCCTTTCTCCATTTCTCTCTGTCCTATCCAGAAACAATGACAACAATAATAATTACAATAATGAAACAACAAGGGCAACAAAAGGGAATAAATAAATAAAATAAATATTAAAAAAAAAAGAAAGTGCAAGGACTGGCTCAAGGATCCCAGTTCAAGCCCCCAGCTCCCCACCTGCTAGGAGGTCACTTCACAGGCAGTGAAGTAGGTCTGCAGGTATCTCCCTCTCTCTGTCTTCCCCTCCTCTCTTGATTTCTGTCTTGTCCAACAACAGCAGCAGCAACTACAACAACAATGGAAAAAGAAAAAAAAAGGCCGCCAGAAGCAGTGGATTCATAGTGCAGGCAGTGAGCCCCAGCAATAACCCTGGAGGCAAAAAAAAAAAGAGGATATGAGTATCATGCAGACATGGATTGTTATGAGATATGGATGCAATGATTCATGGGAGACATTTAACAGACTACCTGGTCCATAGTAAATAGTTCATAAATGTGTAAAAGTAAAAGTTGCTAAATGAGGTAGAAAGAACATGGGTTCTGAGGTCAAATCGTAATCTATTAAAATAGTAGATGTATCCATATTAGTTCTGTAAAAGTGTGGATGATACAATTAAGATTTGTTGTGAGAAGAAAATGAAATATGCTTGAAAGAGACCAACAGGAGATTCACACTTAGGACAGGAGTGGGGAACCTTCAAGGGCTATTTGGATATTTATAACACCATTCACGGATCATACGAAATTATCAACTTAATAGCACTGAATGTTGCTATGGAAAAAGCCCCAGGTGCTTTGGCAGGGCCAGACCCACATGTTATGTTCTGAGCACTGGATGTTACCCACCCCTGTCCTAGAGAATCAGTGCTGGAGTCCTTCCTCCCTTCCTTACACATCACTTCCACCCTTTTGCCTTGTTTTATAAAAATATCAGTTTCAGAGCCTCATATTTTCAAGCAACATAAATCATTGCAGAAGCATATGGAAAGTTAGAAAACACAAATAAGGTCATATAAATATCACATCCTTTTCTCTATATTACCGATACTTATAGGTAAAGGTTTCTTCCTATTAAATCACTATATATGTGTATATATGTATAAATCACAAGCTACATAATACTATATGTAGACTGTATATATATATATATATATAGTCCATATATTGTATTACAATGTATTATATATATTTTTGTAATACCAATAATTTTGGGAAGTAATATTGCTTTGTAACTTGATTTTTCTTTATAACCAACAAGTTTTGTATATATATATATTGCCTCCAGGGTTATCACTGGGGCTCAGAGCCTGCACTAAATCCACTGCTCCTGGAGGCTATTTTTCCCCTTTTGTTGCCTTTATTGTTTATTGTTGTTGTTGTCGTTATTATTGTTATTGCAGTCATTGTTATTGGGTAGGACCGAGAGAAATCAAGAGAGGAGGGGAAGGCAGGAGAGAAAGATAGACACCTGCAGACCTGCTTCACCTCTTGTGAAGCCCCTGCAGATGGGGCCGGGAGCTCGAACTGGGATCCTTATTCTGGTCCTTGCACTTTGCGCCATGTGTGCTTAACCTACTGTGCTACTGCTTGGCCCCGTATTAGTACATTTTTATGTTAATCTGAAATAAAAGTTTTCCCAAGTAACCCCAGAGGAGATAATCTAAAAAAAAAATGTTCCCCACAGTGACACATGTTTCTATTTTTTCCCCTTAACTAAGACATTTAGAAAGTTAGCTTCTGAAGGATGATAAATGACATAGTGGGGGTTGTATTGTTAAATGGGAAACTGGGGAATGTTATGCATGTACAAACTATTGTATTTACTATTGAATGTAAAACATTAATTCCCCAATAAAGAAATAAATTTAAAAAATAAAATAAATAAAATGATATGTAAAAAATATAATAAAAATAGTTTCTAAATACTTAATATTTAGGGTAATTATATTTTTCTCTGTAAATCCTAGATTTAATTATTTTCTTTTTTAAAATTGATTTGACATTGGTTTACAATATTATAAAATTGAACTGTAGTTTCATGTCTATCTGCATGTGTAAATTACTTGCCACATCTACCACCAAAGTTCCAGTGTGATTATACCAGTCCCTTGAGTCTTTTATAACTTAATACAAACAGTCCTTTTCTCTTTCCCTTAATGACAGTACTTTTTGACTGGCTCTGCAGAATCTCACATTTTGAATTTGTGTGATATTTTTAACTATATTACGAATTCATTCAGTCATTCTGAGGCAAAATATATACACAGTGTTATCACAGTACTCCTTAAAGTACAATTCAGTGAGTTTTTAAAGATAGCTGTGTAACAGCTATCCAAATTAAGATACAGGATGTCCACTCTATCCAAAAAGTCCACTTGTGCTTTCTTTCCGTCTTTTCTAGACAATTGTTGTTGCAATGTCTATGAATCACCATATACAACTTTGCTTATCTTTAAGCTTCATATAGAACTGAAATTTAATATTTTTATTTTTACACATTCACACCCACAACATTTCCTATTGTTGCTGTGTTGCATACAAGTCTGTGAATATACCACAATTTATTTTTCCATTCTTACATTGATAGGCATTTTAGATTGCTTTTAATCACTAGCTATTTTGAACTATATTGCTTTGTGAGTGTTCTACTACTGCTCTTGTGGAAACGTTATCATTTCTCCTAGATATATATCTAGGAGTAGAATTCTGGCCATAGGGTAGGTATATGTTTAATTTTCACAAGAAACTATTTTCCATTTTGCATACTTATTTGCAGTGTGTGAATGTTCTAGTTGCATTACAGTCTTACCAGTATTTGGTGCTGTTGTTTTTCTTAGCTATCCTAGTGGAGAAGTAAGTCTATTTCAGGGTGTAAATTATTCTTTTGTTGTGGCTTAGATTTGCAGTACCTTTGTAATGATGTTGAGGTCATTTTCATATGCTTATTGTCCACTTTTATAATTTATCATTTGTTGAAAATATACATAAAAATTGAATGGTCACTTTGTTATTATGTTATAGGAGCTTTTGTATATTCTGGATAACCTTTTGTCAGCTAACATGTATCACAAATATTTTCTTACACCAGCTGGCATTTCATATTCTATTTATTTATTTATTTATTTATTTCCTTTTGTTGCCCTTGTTGTTTTATTGTTGTAGTTATTGATGTCGTTGTTGTATAGGGCAGAGAGAAATGGAGAGAGGAGGGGAAGACAGAGAGGGAGAGAGAAAGATAGACACCTGCAGACCTGCTTCACCGCCTGTGAAGCGACTCCCCTGCAGGTGGGGAGCCAGGGGCTTGAACCAGGATCTTTTTGCCAGTCCTTGCGCTTTGCACCACGTGTGCTTAACCCACTGTGCTACCAGCCCACTCCCTTCTTCCTTCTTCTTTTTTTTTTTTCCTTTAGGTTTATTTATTGCAGGGGCTTGATGCTGGCATAGCACTATGAATCCACTGCTCCTGGAAGCCATTTTTTCTACTTATACTGGATAGGACAGAGAGAAATTGAGAGGGAGGGGAAGATAGAGTGGGAGAGAGAAAGAGAAAGACACCTGCAGACTTGCTTTATTGCCTGTGAAGTAACTCCTCTGCAGGTGGGGAACCAGAACTTCAAACCGGGCTCCTTGTACTTTGTACTATATGCACTTAACACGGTGTTACACTGCTTGGCCCCCACATTTCATATTCTTTTAAATTTATTTATTTATTTTATTGCCACCAGGGATATCACTTGGACTTACTGCCAGCACTACAAATCCACTGCTTTTGGCAGTCATTTTTTTCTTGTTATTTTATTTTAGTTATTTAAAAAAATTATATATTTATTTATATCGGGCAGAGACAGAGAAAAATTTAGAGGGGAGGGAAAGATAGAGAGGGAAAGAGACAGAGGGACACCTGCAGCCCTGTTTCACCACTTGTGGTGAATCCACTGCTTGTGGGGACTAGGGGTTTGAACCTGTGTCCTTGAGCACTATAAGCTGAGGGGATAGGCTCCAGGCATTTTCCTTTTTTTCTTTTTTAGCAATTACAGATGAACTGGAGGACCTAGTGGGGGTTGAATTGTTATATGGAAAACTGAGAAATGTTACACATGTACAAACTATTGTATTTTACTTTAATCCTCTAATAAAAAAATTCAAAAAATATGTACATTTGACCAGGTGCACCACTGCCTGGTCCCCTTTCTATTTTATTTGCTAGAACAGAGAGAAATTGAGAGAGGAAGAGGGAACAGAGGAGGGGAGAAAAAGATAACCACCTGCAGACCTCCTTCATGGGTCCTGAAACATCACCCTTGCAGGTGGGAAGCAGTGGATTGAACCTGGGTTCTTGCAAAAAGTAATGTGTGCACTCAACCAGTTGCACCACTGACCATCCTGGTATTTCATCTTCTTTTTTAAAAATTTTTAAAAAATATTTATTTATTTATTTTCCCTTTTGTTGCCCTTGTTATTTAACGTTGTTGCGGTTATTGATGTCATTGTTGTTGGATAGGACAGAGAGAAATGGAGAGAGGAGGGGAAGACAGAGAGGGGGAGAGAAAGACAGACACCTGCAGACCTGCTTCACTGATTGTGAAGTGACTCCCCTGCAGGTGGGGAGCCAGGGGCTTGAACTGGGATCCTTCTGCCGGTCCTTGCGCTTTGCGCCACGTGTACTTAACCCACTGTACCACCGCCTGACTCCCAAGTATTTCATCTTCTTTATGGTGTCACTTATTTATTTTTAATCTTTTTAAAAATTGTTATCAGTAATTTAATATTTTAAATTTTTAAAATTAATTTCATTTTTGAGAGATGCAGAGAGCGCGTGCGCGCGCGAGAGAGAGAGATAGAGAAACACCAGAGCACTGCTCAGCTCAGGCTTAGGTGGTGCAGGGGATTGAACCTGAGACTTAGGAGCCTCAGGCATGAGAGTCTGTTTGCATAACCATTATGCTGTCTCCCCCACAGTAATTTAATTTTAATGCTGTTTTTGATGAGCAAAATTTCAAAACTTTGGTGAAGTACAGTTAATTTGTTTTTGTTTGGGTAGTATATACTTTTTCATTCCTCTGTAAGAGACTTCTGCTTACCCCAAGATCAGACAGAATTTTCTTTTAAAATTGTTGTTGTTCTAATTTCTACATTTAAGTCTAAGATGATTTTAAATTAATTTTTATGTGCAGTGTAAGTCAGGGATCATACTTCACTTTCCCCTATGTATGTCAAGTTGTTCTGATCCTGTATGTCAAAATATTTTCTATTGTATTTTTCTTTTATTTTTTATTATCTTTACTTATTGGATAGAGACAGCCAGAAATTGAGAGGAAAAGGGAAATAGAGAGGGAAAGAGACAGACAACTGTAGCCCTGCTTCATCATTTGCAAAACTTTCTCCCTGCAGGTGGGAACTGGGGACTTAAACCCAGGTCCTTGTACACTGTAACATGTGTGCTCAACCAGGTGCACCACCAAACAGCCTCCAAATTTTTATATTATTAAAGCCTTATTTTTATATCAAAATATACTATATATTATTATATATTAAAATGACCTTCTATGGGTCATTTCAGGATTATCTGTTCTATTTACCTATTTGCTTATGTGTATACCAATACTATTCTGTCTTGATTTAATAAGGGCTTTAAGTATTGAGATTAGATAAATCCCCAAATCTATTTACTTTTTTTGAAAATAGACACACCTTCTTCTGGTTCTAGGTCCTTTGCATTTTAACTGGGATCCTGTTAAAACCAAAAAGTTGTTTATGAAGAATTGCATTTTAAGTGTATTTAAATATAAAGTTCATTTATGTGGCATATTTATCAATTTATTTACTTTATATGATTTAACTATTTTATAGTTTAATTTCTCTTACACTTTACCTTTCAACAATGAGTTCTTATTTAATTTTTGTTAAATTTATTTCTAGGTGTTTTCTGTATTTTGAAGCCATTGTAAATGGAATAGTTTTGTTAAATTTAATTTTTAGTTGTTTATTGTTCATAAGTAGATATGTAGATATTTTGTAAGTTGACTTTGTATTCTTCTGTATGGAAGAAGGATCACAAACCTTTTCAATACACCTTACTTGTGTCCAATTTGTAAGCCTATGATGATGAACCAACCTCAGTCTATAGCTTTTGGCTAGTAGCACCAGAAAGTAGGGGTATGAGGCCATGATTTATTTCTCCATTTGCCTCTGTTTCTATCCTTCCTCTCTTTATAAAGTTTTTGGTTAGTTATATGACATCTTACTTTCATTCATTTTGCCACCAGGTTTGCCTGCTCCCAGTATTGACAATACACTGTATTGTTACAGGATTCATCCTGTATTGCTCTTTGCTTTGCTTATTAGAGCCCTTCTGTGAGTGAGATCATCCAATATTTGTCCTTCTTCTGGCTAATCCCATTTGACATGATCCCCTTGAATTCCATCCATGTTGGAGCAAAAGGGAGTATGTCATCATTTCTTACACTTCTGTGGTCTCATTGGTGAAGGACTTGTGCACTATTTATGCTGTCTCCTTCACTGTATCCTTTAAAAAGTAATCTGTCAAACAAGACAAAAAAAAATCTTTAGAAATTGAGAAATCAGTCTTCTAAAAGAATGAGTTCTATGTGGATTACTAAATCCTGCATATATTTATTAATAAAGGGTTCCATCCTCAACAAATCTCTCTTTCTCTTTGATAGAGAAAGAGAAAAATCAAGAAGGTAGGGGGAAGCGAGAGGGAGAGAGAAAAGGATACCTACAGCACTGCTGCACTGCTCATGAAGCTTCCCTGCAGGTGGGGACTGGGGACTTGAACCTGGGTCCTTGTGAATAGTAACATGTGCTCAACCAGCTGTGCCACTGCCTAGCCCCACCAATAAATCTTGTAATTTATAAAGGTTGTTATTATTTATTATTATTTTGACCATATTGGAGCTGTGCTTGTGTGATTTCACCACTCTCATGCTGACTTTTTCATTCTTTTTCTATCAGATAGAGAAAATCAGAGGAAAGTGAAGTGCCACGGCACTGGAACTCTCCCCAGTGCTCTGGTACACCATCTGGTGCCGGGCTTCGAACCTGGGCCACATGGAAGGCAAGGAACATGCTCTTATGAGTGAGCTGCCCCTCAGTCCTTAGAAAGAACTTACGTACAATTGATGTCACTTGTTTCTTTGCAGCAATGTAAGAAGGTAACTGATTTGGCTTTGCTTTCATCATGTTTAGATGTTGCACCATTTATCAGAGAGTCTGTGTGACTAGCACAAGGTCACACAGCTAACAAGCAAGTGACCCTGCATTTGAAACTATGTTTTCTGATTTATTTACTATTGTATCTGCAATAACTCCAATTGTTCAGGACCATCCCTGGGAAACTGGTTGTGAATGTTACCCAACTCTCCTGTGTAGTAGCCAACAATGTTTCAAGCCCTGGCCAGCAGAGACTGCCTTCATTTTGCTAACAAAAGCCAGTTTATCCTCTTTTCTTGTGGAAATTTCCCAGTAGTTCTTGATTTCACTTTATGCCCTCTCTCCAGTAAGTTTCTCTCTTTCAGTCAGAAACCAGAGGTCTTGGTTAGAAATTTCACAAAGGACTTGTTCTGGTATGTAAGTGACCATTTAAAAGGATTATTCATGCTTGCTGGTTGGGATTCAGAATTCTGTGGGGCTCTGACGTGGTAATTTGCTTTGGGTATTTGATCTGTTGGGTAGCTCCCATGTGGATTCTCATGATAGACACTTTATAAGCTTCTTTCTCAGGTAAAACAAATGCAACTTCCAAATTTTATCTTAACCCCATTTAGGTTACTTAATTAAAAAAATTAAATCATACAAAAATATTCATAAATGCCAGACTCCAGAGGAATGACAACTGAGAATTAAGACCCATTAAGTAGCCCACTTGCCTAGAATCTTAGGATTCCAAAATCAGGGAGCACATGGCACTCTTGAAACTGATGAATAATTCAGACAGACTTTCACAAATAATTGTTGTTCCCTGAGGGAAAGATATTCAGTATCTAGCTAGAATTCCATTTCTCCTGAAATAATACAGTTCTAGCCTGAAAATGGCATTCTTTTGGAACTTTGTCATTCTTAATGTGTCTGATTTGTGATTGCAGAGGAGTTTGTTGCTGAAATCATTTTGGTCCACATGATTTGAGAAATAAAGCACAAAGCGTGTTGATGGCCTGAAGTCTGTCTCCACCCCACCTGGAGGTACTAAATAACTTTCTGTGTCATCATCCTTCAGTAATATTTATGAAGCATCTATCTGCTCAGCACTATGAAAAACAAGGCAATACACATGGCCTTTAGCTCTTCTTATTTGTGATACCAATGGTCTCAGTAAGATTAGCCTGCTGGACTACAATGCAAGGCAGTGAGATAGGAAAAATGTTTTGGGGCCAGGTGGTGGCATACCTAGTGGAGTGCACATATCAATGCTCATGGACCAGGTTCAAGCCCCCAGTCCCCACCTGCAGGGGGGAAGCTTCACAAGGATGAATCAGTGTTGCAGCTCTCTCTCTCTCTCTCTCTCTCTCTCTCTCTCTATATATATATATATATATATAGTCCTTTCTCAATTTCTGTCTCTAGCCAACAAATAAATAAAATAAATAAATAACTATGTTTAAAAAAGGAAAAGTGTTTTCCAAAAACTGCAAGAGAAGCAACACAAGGTCCATCACCTACTGATGTGATAGTGAAAGGAATCAATACTCTTCTGTCTTCTATATGCTCTTTGTGCTGTTACTGCTGTTCACTGTTAGCTCAACAAATATTTAATAAGGGCTTTCTGTGTCCTAAGCAGTCACACATTTCCTTAATGGAACTTCACAGTCTTAATGTAGTAGACACAAGATAACAAGTAAAGAAAAATACACACATGAAGTGTGAAACATGCTCAGGGGTATAGTAACACAGAAATCATTGGTGGATATGGAGCATCCTTCTTAGATAAGATATAGTCAGAGAGGGACTCTGAGGAAGCTGTGAGTAAATGGAGAATCATACAGATGGACCTGGTTATGATGCTGGGAATGGAAATAGTCCATTAGACATGTGAGAATACTTATTTTTCAGACTATAGTCAACAGCTACTCATTGCCAACCTCCAGTCTAAATTATGTACTATAGCTTTATCTTGAACATATTCAGTTGGCTATTGCAGTCCAGACAGTGTTAATCCTGTAAGTATGTAACTATCTTCTGATCTACCACATCTGATCTGTGCTATTTGGTCTCCCAAGATTAGTTATGATTAATGACAGTGATGGGAGAGATAGTGATGGGAGCTAGTGTATAATTACTCAGTCTCCTATGCACTGTTCCTGCTTTAGAATGATGGCAACTATTTCACCCAAGCTGATAAATATATTCCAATAATGTTTAAAAATGAATTGATTATTAATTTTTCCACTAGGGCTTCACTGGGCCTTTACTGGTGCTTTACACCTATGTGATTCCACTGCTTCTGGTGGACTCTTTTATTTCCTTCTTCCAGATAGAGGTTGAGTAGCCAGAAGGTGATTCACCTGATAGATTGTACACATTACCATGCTCAAGATCTGATTCCCAGATCACCACATAGGAGTCCCTGTAGGAAGGAAGCTTTATGAGTGTTTTATGGAATGGTGTTGTAGTGCCTCTCTCTATTTCTCTTCCCTCTTTTTCAATCTCTATCTAAAGAAAAAAAAATGTTGTTGGAAGCAATGGAGTTGTGTAGCCAGAGTCCCAACAGTAACCCTGATAGCAAGTCCCCTTGTACCCCCTCCCCCCCAAAAAAAAAACAAACATAGGTAGAGCATGAGAGACAGAGAGGGAAAGAAAATGGGAGACATCACAGAACAATTTCACAGCTCTTGAAGCTCCTGTATTGCATGGTACACCCATGCAATGGGGACTCTAGCCTTGGTCCTTGACCATAGTAAGTGTATGTTTTACCAGGTGAGCTGTCTCCTGCCTCCCCTTCCAAATATGAGATCCTTTATCATAATAGTTATTTCTCTGAAACTCTCTAAAGATGATTCAGTTAGGGTCAAAGCAGAAATGACATGGCACCCTCAAAAGAACTATAATGAGAATGTGAAGAAAAGAAAGAGAGAATGTGATAACAGTAAATTCATAACTGAGTTGAGTTTGGGTGAAGTTAATTAAGGAACTAAACAAACAAATCAACAGGTATAAGGATTCATCAGGGATCACAGTAGCAGAAAACCGTCAGAACCCCAAGCTCTGAAGGGTTACCAGTAGATGAGAACAGGGTAATCATAGCCTGACAAGAAATGGAATTGTGGTTGTCAGACAAACTGACCTTGTTAGTGAGCAGCAAATGCCCCAGCTCCTCTTTCTTTCCACCCTCCAACTTCATAGTGACTGCCTGTCAACCTAGCTCAGTTGAAAGCAGGGAAGCCTGGGGCAATCAGATCAGCTTCCAAGAGCAAAGATGAACACTAAATGAAATGGGGTTTCCACTGGACAGATTATGAAAGGATTTTTCAGCAATAAATATGGTTTACTGAGCATTCTCTGTCTAAGGCCCACAAAAGAAGGGAGAGAATGAGACTGGGATTAATAAACAGATGGAGATTACTGAAAAGATCAGACTTTTTATATGTATGTTTATATATAAACACACATATATAATTTTTTTCAAGTTCATGTATTTCAATTTTCTATATTATACTTTTAAGTGAAATTATCCCATAGTTGTCCTTCTTTTTTCCTCTTCCCTCTCAGATAAGTGAAACAGTGACTGACTTCCCCAGCTGTTCTTCAGAATCTCTTCCCTCTCAGTGATGGTGCAAAAACAAAGGTTCCTTGTCACAAAAGTTCTGGGTCCTAGTGGAACTGAGGATTCAGAGCCATCTGATAATTTTCTCCTAACATTTTCCCTTTTGGGAGGATGGACGAAAATTCTTTTTGGCTTACTTTTTGATTTGGCATATAGGAAGACAAATAGATTTCTTCTTAGGGAATTCATTCGAGGTATGCTCAGCTTTACCTTCTTCTATGTTATTTGTTTAATTTTGTTTTTAGAATGTTACTGCTTCAGCCTAACTTTGACAGACACACACACACACACACACACACACACACACACACACACACACACATATATATATAGAGAGAGAGAGAGAAGAGAGAGAGAATACCCCAGCATCAGTGCTTTATTCACTACGGTGGTGCCCCAGCTCAAACCTGGGTCCCACAAATAACAAAGCAGGTACACTATCCAAGCGAGCTCTTGGTCTGCCCTCACCGGTGCTTTCTGTGTTCACCCACTGGAAGGAATGCTGACAGTGATTCAAGCCTGCTCTTCAGAGTTTTAAGAGTCAGTGCTGATGAGCAAGTGATTGCAGGTCTATATTTAGTGCAAGGCATGCGTTAATCAATTGGTTTATGTGAGAGGGATCAAGCCAACATTCAAAACAGAAGCTGCAGGAGTGGTAGAGATGTTGGGTGAATCATCTTCTGTTTAGATGTTGAGAGCCATTTTGGGCCTTCAGTTATCTGAGTTGGTCAGAAAAACAATTTTGGATGAGCGTTAAGTGACCCGAGTTCCAAAATATATAGTCATCATCTCTCTCCCACGGGAGCTGAAAACAATCCATATTTAGAAGTCAGCTCTTTCTTGCCTGTCACATTACAAGGGCTTTTTGCCTATTTATGGTGCTTTCTCTGGGATGGCCTTGTTAGAGGAGCCCAGCATTATATTGTCAGTCTGTCCACTCAGGTGCCTCTCCCTGGTTTTTGGCAAGTCACTTTGACCATTGGTGTATCCAGCCAGCATTGAGAGAGACTACTTAGTACCAGCTGGTCTAACTGAGAATTCAAAGCCATTTAAAGTAGGGGTTTTGATGCTGTCTTGCTCCCGGAGCACATGCCTACATGGCCTACTGAGTTCTCCAGTGGGAACTTGACTTCAGTGGATTTTGAAGAACCACCTGATGAAATAACCTCTTTCCTTTTTGTGTATTAATTATAGTACTTACATCATACACAAACCAATTCTAGGGCCTGAGAGAGAGCTCTCCTGGTAGGGTTCATGCCTTTCCACATGTGCGGCTTAGGTTCAGGCCCTGACAGCACATGGCACCTGGTCACTGCACCAGGGAAGCTCTGGTGCTGTGGTGTCCCTCCCACTCTGCCTCTCTGAATGAAAGAGCATCCCAGGGGGTGGTAAAGTCATACATGTGATAGGACCTGGGTCTACAAAACAAAATAAACGAAGGAAATCAATTCCATTCATTACTGCAAAGAGACATGAGGTAACTTTTGGACTCATTAAAATGTTTTTATTATGGTATATATATATATATGCATATAGATACATTTATACATGTGTATAAATGTATTACACATGTATTCATGCAAAGATATATACATAAATACACACACACATATATGTATATATATACTCATGTGCATATATGGAAATATATATACAAAGGAAACTTCTTAAAATTGATTAAGTATATATATATATATATATATTTTTAGTTTATCTTTATTTACTTATTGAATAGAAACAGCCAGAAATAGAGAGGGAAGGGGGAGGTCAAGAGGGAGAGACAGAGAGACACGTGCAGCATTGCTTCACCACTTGAAAAGCTTTCCCCCTGCAGGTGGGGACCAGGGGTTTGAACATGGGTCCCTGTGCATTGTAACATGTGCACTCAACCAGGTGCACCACCACACATCCCCCATATATATATATATATATATATATATATATATAGTTTTTATAAAGGTGATAAAGATAAATCAAATTAAGAAATCTATTGATCCTGGTTCGAGCCCCCCCCCCCATGGTCCCCACCTGCAGGGGGGTCGCTTCACAGGCGGTGAAGCAGGTCTGCAGGTGTCTTTCTCTCCCCCTCTATGTCTTCCCCTCCTCTCTCCATTTCTCTCTGTCCTGTCCAACAACAACGTCATCAACAACAACAATAACTACAACAACAATGGAAACAAGGGCAACAAAAAGGAAATAAATAAATAATAAATAAAAATCTTAAAAAAAAAAAAGATCCTGGCCCCCAGCATCTGGGTTTGCATTTCCTAGAAGGTTAATAGACTCTAGCTGGGCTCAGGAGAGCTGTAGGGCCCTTGCAATCACTATCTACTGCTGCTCTTTCCTTGCTGAGCCAGAACATCAATGCACAGTTGAGAATCTTCTTTGGACAAGATTTAATGTCTGCTTAGGATTGGAGGTTCTAATGTTTCAAGGTCATTCGGCAGATTTATTGATGGTATGGGAGATTTAAGGAGGATTAGGTAACTAACCAATTATAACCCTGAACCCTATGCTCTGTGAAGCTGCCAGAGACGACTAGAATTTGACAATATTTTTTATTATCCTTTTAAATGGAGGAAGAGAGTGATAAATTGGCTTGGGGAGCCAGGGGCTCGAACCAGCATCCTTGAGCCAGTCCTCGCGCTTTGTGCCATGTGCACTTAACCCGCTGTGCTACTACCTGCCCCCCCCCTTGCCTCCAGGGTTATCACTGGGGCTCAGTGTCTACACTATGAATCCACTGCTCCTGTGGCCATTTTTTCCATTTTTTGGGGGGGGATAGGACACAGAGGAATTGAGAGGGAAAGGGAAGATAGAGAGGGAGAGAAAAAGACACCTGCAGACCAGCTTCACCGCTTGTGAAGTGATCCCCCTGCATGTGGGGAGGCGGAGGCTCAAACCAGGATCCTTGTGCAGGTCCTTGCACTTCGTACTATGCGTGCCTAACCCGATGCACCACTGCCTGACCCCCACTCTTAAAAATTTTAAAAAATTAATTAATTAATTTTTTAATAACTCCAGGGTTATCAGTGGGGCTTGGTGCCAGCACTATAAATCCAAGATTCCTGTGGCCCTTACTTTCCTTCCTTTGTCTGACTGTCCGTCCCTCCCTCACTCCTCCCTTCCTTCCATCCTTTCTCTCTCTCTCTTCCTTTATTTATTTTTCTTTTCTACTTATTTTCATTTGCTGGGACAAAGAGAAATTGAGAGGGAAGGGGAGATAGAAAAGGAGAGGAAGGGGAGAGCACAGTGGTTTAAATGCACATGGCGCAAAGCGCAAGGACAGGCATAAGGATCTCAGTTCAAGCCCCCATCTCCCCATCTGCAGGAGGTCACTTCAGAAGTGGTGAAGCAGGTCTGCAGGTGTCTATCTTTCTCTCTTCCTCTCTGTCTTCCCCTCCTCTCTCCATTTCTTTCTGTCCTATCGAACAACAACAATAGCTATGACAACAATGACAATAACAACTACAACAAGCGCAACAACAAGGGCAACAAAATGGGAAAAATAACCTCCAGGAGCATTGAGTTCAAGTGCAGGCACCGAGCTCCAGCAATAACCCTGGAGGCAAAAGTAAAATAAATAAAAAGTAAAAAAAAAAAAAAAAAGAAAAGGAGAGGAAGATAGACACCTGCAGACCTTCTTTACCACTCATGTGTGCTTCACTGAGTGCACCTCATTTTGTAATTCTTTTTAAAAATTTTAATTTATTTATAAAAGGGCACACTGACAAAACCATAGGATAAGAGGGATACAACTCTACATAATTCCCACCACCAGAACTCCATATCCCATCCCCTCCCCCAATAGCTTTCCTTTTCTTTACCCCTCTGGGAGTATGGACTCAGGGTCATTGTGGGATGCAGAGAAGGTGGAAGGTCTGGCTTCTGTAATTGCTTCCCCGATGACAACCAACCAGACTTCCCTGGACAGACAACCCCACCAATGTGTCCTGGAGCTCTGATTCCCCAGAACCCCACCCCATTAGGGAAAGAGAGAGGCAGGCTGGGAGTATGGATCAACCTGTCAACGCCCATTTTGTAATTCTTAAGAACAAATAAAAAGTTTTAAAAATGTACTTTAAACCCAAACCTCATAGGGTTGTTCTAAGCAGGACCTATTGGAACACCACATAAATGATGAAGTGTCATGTATTTCAGTTTACCTCTCAGGCTGAAGGAGGAAGCATAATAGCTAAGAAGGATGTACAGACTGAACAAAAACATTTCCCATGAATTTGCTTGCTCATCAAAAAGTAAGAGGGCGAATGCATTTTTATTTATGGTGAACTCCATTATAACATCTTGTTTGACTTTTGGTCAAGTTTTCAAAAGTACTTAAGGCAGACATTATTCTAGATATTTTACTTATGGAAAAATATAACACTAAGAATTTAGGTAGCTTGTCTGAAGTCACACATCAAGAAAGAAGCAGTTGCATCTGGGGCAAATGGCTCAGTGGTAGATGCAAGGCTTACAGTGTCAGACCCAGCTTTGTTCCCTGGAGTCATATACACTGGAGCAGTGCTGTGGTCTCTGTCTCTGTTTTCATCTACTCTTCTCATTAAATAGATAACTAGAGAGGTGGCGGGAGGGAGGAAGAGTAAAAGAAGCAGTCAAGACTTGGTAGCAGATTAATTCCAAGTCTCATAATTTCTTTACTATTCCTTATTTCTGAGAGTAGGAAATTTTTTTAAATTTTATTTATTTTCCCTTTTGTTGCCCTTGTTGTCTTTTTATTGTTGTTGTTATTTATGTCATCATTGTTGGATAGGACAGAGAGAAATGGAGAGAGGAGGGGAAGACAGAGAGGGGAAGAGAAAGATAGACACCTGCAGACCTGCTTCACCGCCTGTGAAGCGACTTCCCTGCAGGTGGGGAGCCGGGGCTCGAACCCGAATCTTTACACAGGTCCTTGAGCTTTGTGCCACGTGCACTTAACCCACTGCGCTACTGCCCGACTCCCGAGAGTAGGAAATTTTTAAATAGTTATTAGTATGGATTGGCAGAGGTGCAGAAATTTCCTTTTCCTTAAAGTTGGTGAATAACGTCAAGCATAATTCATGTTATTTGTTAACAAATAACAGTTTTTGTTATTTGTTTATTTGCTAATTTAGTAATGTTGGCCTTAAACTTCACTACTGTTGTAAAACTCTGGAAGAAACATATCCTGATTTTAACTGAAGATTTCCAGGAAAATGTTGACGGATTTCAAGGTAAGGTGTGAATTTTATACACTTGCCTCAGGATTTGCTTGAAGCAACATCACCTGTAAGACGGCAAAAAAAAAAAAACAAAACAAAAAAAAAAACCCCACATTTCAACAGCTTTATCTAAAGTTGCATTTTGTACTAAAGTGGGTTAAGCAGATGCTATTCCTTCTTTTAATCTTGGAAGTTGGGCGATAGCTCAGCGGGTTAAGTGCACGTGGCACAAAGTGCAAGGACTGGCGTAAGGTTTCCGGTTCGAACCCCGGCCCCCCACCTGCAGGGGAATCGCTTCACAGGCAGTGAAGCAGGTCTATAGGTGACTATCTTTCTCTCCCCATCTCTGTCTTCCCTTTATCTCTCCATTTCTCTCTGTCCTATCTAACAGTGACGACATAAATAACAACAATAATAATAACTGCAACAACAATAAAAAACAAGGGCAACAAAAGGGAAATAAATAAATATAAAAAAATTTAAAAAATAAATAAAAGTTTTTGATATCTGCCAGTCCACACTTATAGCCAGAAATAGAAAAGATGGGTATTATTCAGCAGATGACATTTTAGCAGTTAGAAGTAACCAGTGTAAAAATCGAAAACAAAATCCTACACAAGTGATGATGCAGCCTAGCCTTGGGGATCCATCTCATCTCTGATTAGGTTTCGGCCTGAAGTTTAGTGTCATTTATATTCACAGGTCCTTTCAAAGACCCTTCTAGTATCCAAGGTTTCTCTTGGGGCATGGAAGGAAGCTCTTTGGTGATTCTACGCCTGTATTTATGAATACAAGATTTCCTCTGGGACTTAGCAAAAGATTGTATCTGCCAGTATCTTTGTGCTGCAAATGAGAGAAAACTAGGTGAAAAGAGACCTAAGTAATAAAGGGGTTGCATTGACCCATATAACAGAAGTCGGGCTGGCCTCAGGTGAACCTTGGTCCAACAGCTCAGATGATGCCACCATTTGACCTAGATGTTCCTGCTCTGCTCTACCTTGTCCCTTTCCTCCTCAGGCTCCCTGCCTGGGTTTCCAGGCTCTCCTTTGAGAGAGCAAGTGCTTGCAGGATTTCCCGATTGTGTGTACTTACACTACTTTGTCTATGAAGACAAGAGATGATGAAGCTTTTCTAAAAAGAAATGACTGAAAACTTCTCCTGGAGTCTTGGCTTTGATTGAGATTTTCACCATCTCTCACTGTGGACAAAGGATGGGACTAGGCTGAAAGTTCCAGGCCTCTTCCTTTATTTAGGTGGAGCTTGGAAGAAGGTCACTTTCAAATTAAATGACCAAGAGTCATATGTAGTTTGTTTCCCCAAAGCAGGTGTCCTCCTCTCCCCCACCCTTTCTCTCTCTCTCTCTCTTCCTATGAGTAAGTGCAGAAACTGGAGGCCTATTCATTGGCAAAGGTAGGGGAGTGAGCTTGATGGGTGCATTGAGATGCAGTTCTGGAGAAAAAATGCAGGAGCCAGTAAGAACTCAAGAGGACTCTGTTTATCTCCTCACTTCCCCAATAATCATCTGCTATTTACCAATAACTGCAAGTGGTATTTGTATTGGAATCCTGTCTAATGTGCATACCATGCCTTGCATATACTCATGAATTCATCTAACCTTTCCCACTCTCCTCTCTACTCCTTTCTCTTTTCCTTTTTTCTTTCCTCTTTCTTCATCTTTCTTGCCTTCTCCCTTTCCTCCTGACTTTCTTCCTTTCTCCTTCTCTCTGCCTGTTTTCCCTCTTTCCTTATTTATATTCCACTTAGTCATTTTTCAGAAAACACTTTAGCACATACTGTGTGGCAGATACATGGTTAGGTTCTAGATGTTTCTGCTGGAGTTAATCTTCTCTCCCACATGCTTTTGCCCTCTATCAAACTTTGCTGTCAATATAATTTAGTAGTATTTACTGTCAATATAATTTAGTAGTATTTACCTTGTAAGGTATTTTGCTAGATTTAGAAAGGTGACTTTAATCTGAATGTTAAGGATAACATTCAGAGAGTTTGTTCAAATCATGATAATATGTCCTATATATAGGTGGGTTTACAGAGATTCTACTACCTATACTTAGAAGTGGGAGGGAGAGAGAGAGAGAGAGAGAGAGAGAGCCAGTGGCCTAGGAGTATAAGAATGCCTTACAGTATGCTCATACAAACTCAGGCATGAAGTGGGATGTGGTAATTTCTGGCCCCTTTCTGTCTCTGAAGTCACAGTACCTGGATTTGAGTTCTGACTCCTCTGCATTCTCATGGTGAACTGGTGTTCTAACCAGGATTTCCCTTGCTAAATGCTAATAATAAGAGCACTCCTCCCACAGAGGACTGTCTGAGGTGGGCAGGCTAAGAGCAGTGCTGATTCACAGGAAATATTCAGGGCATGCTAGCTCCTCTTGACATGAGCCCAAGGGTAGACAGTGGATTCTAATAGCTAGTTTCTAGTTCTTCCATACTGAAGGACTGGACAAAACTCTAATGGGTAACTGCACTTTGATCTCATATTCCTAGTGTAGATAATATGGACTAGGTGGTACTCCTTGCTAAATGTACCTCAGAGACCTGTGAAATAGCTCACTTAGATAGTGCGCTGTTTTGCCATGCCTGTGACCCAGGTTCCAAGCCCAGCACTCACCACACTGAAGGAAACTTAGGTCCTATGGTCTCAAGTTGCTTCTCCCTCTCCCTCCTCCCTCTTCCCTCTTTCTCCATTTTTCTCTCCATCCCTCCCTTTTTCTCTTTCTGCCTCTCTCTATTTTTAAAAAAATGTCCCTCACATTTCATAGTCTTTAGAAGACAGCTCCACTGAGTAGTTTTTCAGATCACCTTGTAAGTAGTGATTGTCAGTGCCCCTTTTCTCTTCTGGATGTCTGTAGTGAGCCTATCAAATAGGAGTCCATGACTGAGTCCATTACTTTTTCATGTGTTGCCATCTTACTATCCTTTAAAGCTGTTACAAATTAAAAAGGTGTTGCTCACTCTGTCTAGGACATATATTAGACACTAGAAATCCATCTCTGTAGAAAAACTATCTTTTTTTGGGAAAGCATGAGACTTCTTTTTAAAACACACTTGTGTCTGTATGATGATTCCCTCATTGAGATCAAGATATTTCACTTCCTACCTCTAGTTCTGATGGTAGGGTTTTTTTGTTTGTTTGTTTTGGGTTTGTTTATTTATTTGTTATATGGGGTGTGGGGTAGAGAAGAGAGAAACTGAGACCAGAGCATTTCTCACATCTGGCATATAGTGGTGCTAGGGATTGAAGCTGCCATACCTGGAACTTCAGGTATGAAAATTCTGTGCCTTAACATGCTGAGCTATCTCACTGTTCCTAGTAGTAGGATTTTGACTTTTTTTTTTTGCCATCAAGTTTATTATTAGTGGAACTTGGTGCCTGCATGGATCCATCATTCCAGGCATTTTTTTTTTTTTTTTGATAGAATTGAGAGACAGGGAGAAAGACACCTGCAGCACTGCTCCAGCATTTGTGAAGCTTTCCTCCTGCAGGTGAGGACTGTTTGAACCCTGGTTCTCATGGTCATGGTAATATGTGTACTCTACCGGGTAAGCCACTGCTTGGCTCCAGGAATTTGATTTTATATTATATATACATCCCATTAATAAAGAAGATAACTTGTGCATAATGAAAGCCCTTGTCATAATCTGTTCAGTAGTTCAGCCAAAAGCTAAGATATTTCAAAAAGGGAAACTCCATGACCAAAAGAACTGATCTGTGACATAACTTATGTGTGAGGGTGAGAGGTCAGAGAAGAAATTCCCGAAAGCAACTGACTTTCTTTGTTTCTAATCAAACTGTAGTTGCTTCCTTTCTTACTAAGTTATCACCTCAATTACAATTCATTATAATAATGCTTATTTCCTGCTTTTATAATGGCCTTAAAAAAATGAGAGCTCTTCTGTCATCCTTTTATCTGCAAAGCCATTAGTAAATTCCTCTGGTACATCAGGGAGAGACCAGGGATGTGGAAGGGTGGGGAGTCAGCCCTCGATAAATGGAGTGTGTTTATGTGACTCTTATTCAGGCCAGTGGGTGCCAGCAGCAGGAGAAACTGGAGACTGAGAGCTGGTTTGGACAAGACTGGTTGGATTTGTAGAGGAAACTTCCACCGGAGGGCCAACTCCTGGAGCCAGTCAGAGAGTAGCAACTGGGTGGTGGGGAGCTCTACATGGACAGAGCATTGAGTCAGCATGGAGTTGACTAGGAGAAGTTACCTCGGCATAACAGGAAAAAGAAAACACCAGAGGAGATGTCCAAGAGTGAGTGTTCAGGGCTGTCTGGCTTTACCACTGTCTTTCATCCCTTCTCCATGGCTGGTACCCCCGACCTAGAAGGACTCATGTAAAGGTTCTTCTCAACAGCTCTCCTAGGGGCCTGCACCACATATTTGGAGTCAGACAGTGTCATATGTGAATACAACTCATGGCTACCCTATAGAACCGATAATTTAGCCAGAGAGACAGAAATCCCACAGTACACTCACATACAGTGTGAAGGAATGGGGAGTGGGAGATGACTCACCCAGTAAAGCACAGACGTTACTATATGTGACGACTGGCTTTGAGCTTCTGAACACCACATGGGGACAGAGGAAGCTTCACGAGAGGAAGAGCAGTGCTGTGGTTTCTCTGCTTTTTTCTCACTCTCTTTCTCATTCTCTAAACAAAGCAAAACAAAACAATTCTGCAAGGAGTGGTGGGATGGTACGGCTAGGGAGCCCCAGCAGCACCCTAGTGCCAAAACCAAACACCCCCTCAAAAAAATCAAGTTCCCCGAAAAGTGAAAACCCAGTGTGAAAAATGCCACAATATTGACCATGACAGTGCTGAAAAGAAACTCTAGGACTTGTGACTTCGGTGAAACTTTCTTCTCTTAGACTATGAATGTTGCTCATAAAAATCCTTTTTTTAAAAATATTTATTTTATTTATTTATTCCCTTTTGTTGCCCTTGTTGTTTTATTGTTGTAGTTATTATTGTTGTTGTCGTTGTTGGATAGGACAGAGAGAAATGGAGAGAGGAGGGGAAGACAGAGAGGAGGAAAGAAAGATAGACACCTGCAGGCCTGCTTCACCGCCTGTGAAGCGACTCCCCTGCAGGTGGGGAGCCGGGGTTCGAACCGGGATCCTTATGCCGGTCCTTGTGCTTTGCGCCACCTGCGCTTAACCCGCTGCACTACAGCCCGACTCCCATAAAAATCCTTGAATAAGCTACTTGAGAACAGGAACCACATTTTGTCCTTGATCTTGCTTTGTTAATCTGAAAATGATGCACTGACCATAGTAGTTGTTTGTGTGATGGACCAGGATAAGTTAGGTCAGGAAAAGAGGAAACATTCATTGTGAGTGAAAAAGGTGCTACAGTGGGTTGGTAAAAAGCATAAACTTTGCAGCCCCATAGACCTGAGTTAAAAGTGTGAGGTCTGGGGACCAGGTGGTAGTGTATTGGGTTAAGTACACAGACCAGTGTAAGGATTTCAGTTGGAGCCCCTGCCTCCCCACCTGCAGGCGGGTGGGTTATAATCAGTAAAGCAGGACTGCAGGTGTCTATCTTCCTCTTCCCCTCTCTGTCTTCCCCACCTATCTCCATTTCTCTCTGTCCTATCTAATCCAACAACAACAGCAATAGCTATAACAATGATAACAATAACAACAACAAGGGCAAAAAAAATGGTAAAAAATGACCTCCAGGAGCAGTGGATTCTGAGTGCAGGCACTGAGCCCCAGCTATAACTCTGGAGGCAAAAACAACAGCAACAACAACAACAAAACAGTGTGAGGCCTACTGTCAATAAGCTGCATAAGTGTAGGTAAATTACCTAGCTTCTCTGTGCTTGTTTTCTCATCTGTAAGATGAACATTAAAGTACTTAACCTCAGCACATTATGCAACTCTGGCAAGATGGTTTGTGTAGTGAGCCACACAGACTACGCACTTGGTGAGTATCAGCTGCTAGTCTGTCATAGCTCAGTCTGCTTTATTTTGCACACCCTCATCTAAATCTTTAGTTTTACTGAGTCACTTACAGAATGTAATCCTTTCTCTAAATCAGAATGTTTTTGGCAACTGGAAGTGAACCTGACCCGTATTATATATATTCCATGGTGTCTCAGCTGAGAGTCCTGGAGTTAAACAAAGACATTTTGGGGCTGATCCTGATAAATACCACATGCTGATATTGCCTCCATTCTGTTTACTCAGTGTTCTCCACTTCCTAAAATAGAAGACGGTGCATTATGGAAGAGCAGCCAAACTTTCTCTATGAGTAGCTGGATTTTCTTTATTTGATAACATCACTTTTGTTGCTGGGACCTATTTCCAGTGCAATTCCCAGATCTTCTCAGAGCTCAGCCTCTGGATCCCAACCAACTACTTATCCCTAAAAATGTTAGGTGGTGACGGTGGCAGATGACTCATCTGGTAGAGAACACATGCTACCATGTGTGAAAAGCAGGGTTTGAGTCCCTGGCCACTGTATGAGGGTGTCTTCAGGGGGGAAGCTTCATGAGCAGTGGAGCAGTGCTGCTGCTATCTTTGTCTCTCAGTCTCTATCTAAAATAAATAAATAAATGCCATTGGGAGTGGTGGAGTTGTGCAGTCACTGAGCCCTAGTGATAATCCTGGTGAAGAAAGAAAAAGATGTCAGATTAGGGATTTTTCAAGCTAAGAGTGCTTATTGATCTTATCAGAGATGACACTTCCTCTAATGGGCTTGGGGGGCCATTTTCTGAATAGTTTCTTTCTTTTTATAAAACTAGGCACCATGGTGTATTTATGAGAAGAACACATTGTTCCAGAGCACATTGAGTTGTTTAGTGATAGCTGACTAACAGATGGGTAGAAAGGGTAGAAAGAAGAACCAGTTACATGGAATCCATGCTTGGATGTGTGGCTTGAAGAGATTGAGGATGCGGGTGTGTTCTTTGGGGAGAGATTCACAGCTTGACAGGAAACATCTGCTTTAATCTGCTCCAACATCAACACTGTCATTGTGGTAGGAAACCTGTTGTTTCTGTGTGGGTTCCATTTCTCAGGCCAGGGCTGGGCCTGAGATCAGGGCTGTTTGGACAGGCAGTACAATGTGGTCCCATTTGTCAAAATATGAGCAGCAAAACAGCAGCCTGTTTTGTGAGTATCCTGGGGCTATTTCTCTATTTAAAGGGAGTCATTTTCCTTCTAAACCTATCTGGCTCTTTTGTGTTTTTTCCCTTTGTGTGTGTGTGTGTGTGTGTTTTTTTCTTTCTGCAACTTCTGGCCTGGTTTTCAATTATGAATATACATTTCTCCACCTTAATTGTTTTTTTTTTTTCCTCCTCCAGGGTTATTGCTGGGCTTGGTGCCTGCACCATGAATCCACCGCTCCTGGAGGCCATTTTTTTTCCCCCTTTTGTTGCCCTTGTTGTAGCTTCGTTGTGGTTATTACTATTGCCCTTGTTGACGCAATTCGTTGTTGGATAGGACAGAGAGAAATGGAGAGAGGAGGGGAAGACAGAGAAGGGGAGAGGAAGATAGACACCTGCAGACCTGCTTCACCGCCTGTGAAGCGACTCCCCTGCAGGTGGGGAGCCGGGGGCTCGAACCGGGATCCTTACGCCGGTCCCTGCGCTTTGCGCCACCTGCGCTTAACCCACTGCGCCACTGCCCGACCCCCTCTCCACGTTAATTCTGTCAACTACATCCTCTCTGATAAGTATGAATGTCTCCCTGTGGAGGAGGATTCTCCTCAAAGTTTCTAGGTAACAAACTTTTGGAGAGATGCCTCAGTGAAGTGCAGGACTTGCATATGTGAGGTCCTGAGTTTGATCTCCTATCTCTGCATGTATGTTGGAATGGTACTCTGGTTCATGTTTTCTGCTCTCACCCCACCCCTCACTCATTCCATTGTTAAATAAGTTGATCTTCAAAATGTCTGGGTAACAAGTGAGGCAAGACACATACTCACAAAACTTGAGAGATTGTTTTATACCCCTTAATACATAAACACACCCATACTCTCTCTCTCTCTCTGTCTTTCCTGATTACCTCCAGAATCACTATTGGAGTTAATTATTTTATTTCCATAGATATAGTGATATAGAGGAGAGAGTGTGTGTGGGGTACAGGAAGAGGGTGGGGAGTTGGCTGAGCACTGTTCAGCTCCAGTCCAGTTGTGGATTCAAAATGAAAGGATGATGTCAATCCACAACTGGACCTCACGTATGAAAGTATGATGTACTATCCTAGCCCCCCAATCTGGGAATTAATTTTAAATGCTGTTATTTCAGCATTAAGGAATTGGTTTGCAAGGAAAATAGCATTTCTTATGATTCCAGAGAATGAAGCATGTGAAGTTTAAAATTGTCTCTGCATAGTGCCTGAGAATTTGATTTCATGATAAAATACAGAGCTTGGATGTATAAGATCCCAAGTTCTATCTCTGATGGTACATATGCCAGAGTGATGGTAGAATGCTATTCTCCCCTTAAAAATAAATAAGTAAATAAATAAATAAATAAACAACCAGCCTCTGGACAGTTCATTAAGAGATCAAAATAGTCTTTCTATATCAATACACCTGTGATAAGAATCAGTAAAATTACTGAACTGCTAATCAAATGTGAATGTAAATTCATAATACTGCACCCAATTACTCCAGTCATTTTTCGAAATTATCTTGGGCATTGTGAGAAGTAAATGGACACAGGAAATGGTGTCCTAAACGGAAAAACACAGGTAAAACTCAACATCCTTTTATGGCTATTCTGGTACAGGGGAGACTGACCAACCAAAATCTATATGAAAGGGTATGTGTTAGATATCCAGAGTTCACTCAGATCACCAACTGAGAAAAATCTAGAAGCTTCCAGATCCTTTTTCATTGAGTTTGTTGATGGGTCCATATAAAAATCAATGATAAGAAGTACAACTTCTTGCTGTCTCCTCTCTTCCTTTTGCTTTACACCCCGTGACTTAAATTCACCTGTGTTCTAGATGTTTGCCTTATTCATGCAGATGTCTTTGTTTCCTTTATCTTTACCAGCTTTCTCTTTCCAGGCCAGGCTGATAACTGCATTACTCTGGGTCAGGTACTGTGCACAGCATGGAGGTAAAGTTCAAAAGGAAATAAATGAGAAGACACACTCTCTGTTTTAAAGAATCTCAGTGCCCAGGAGGAAATATAGATGAGTAAATCAGTAATTACAGGAATATTGGGTATAAGGTATAGCTATGACACCAAGAAGTAAGAGGAGTCGACTTTGCTTAAGATTAGAGGATGCTGGACAATAGCACTCTTGGGCAGATACCCAGAGGACATTAAATCACTAGTTTGAAGGGACGTATGCAGCCCTATATTCATCAGCTTCGTTAGTCACAACAGCCAAGGAATGGAAGCAGCCTAAATGCCCAATAACAGATGACTGGAAAAAGAAGTTGTGGGACATATATTCAATAGATTACTACTCTGATTTTAAAAGATGATGATGTGCCCTTTGAGACAAAATGGATGTGATTTGAGGTTGTTGTGCTCAGGGAAGTAAGTAAAGAGACAAAAGATAACTACTGAGTGACTTCACTCATATATAGGATATAGAGAATTGAAACATGTCAATTTGGAAAACAAAACAAAGAAAGGAGCCAAATTGAAAACTGTCTCTCCATGACTTTGTGAGAACTATGGTGGTTATTGGTGGTTGTGGTGGTGGTGGTGGGGCACAGAACTTTGTTGGTGGGTGCAGTGCAGAACTCTACTTCTATAATTTTATAATATTTAAAAAATATATTTATTCCCTTTTGTTGCCCTTGTTTTATTGTTGTAGTTATTATTGTTTTTGTTGTTGGATAGGACAGAGAGGAATGTAGAGAGGAGAGGAAGACAGAGTGAGGGAGAGAAAGTTAGACACCTGCAGACTGCTTTACCGCTTGTGAAGCAACTCCCCTGCAGGTGGGGAGCCAGGGGTTTGAACCAGGATCTTTACACCGGTCCTTGGGCTTTGTGCCATGTGCACTTAACCCACTGAGCTACTGCCCAACTCCCAATTTTATAATCTTGTGGACCACTATTAAGTCACTAACAAAATTTAAAAGATAAAAAGTTTGAGAGGGCTGGGCATAGACAACTTTAAAGAGGAAGAGACACAAGAGGAGGAGGTATTTGGGGAGTACATTGAAGGTTAACATAGAAGAATGGCAGTTGGACTCTGGACAGGAGGAGGACTGGGAGGACTCACCTGGCAGTGGACAGCAAGCTATGAGAGGACTTGAGGCATAGTGAAATATATGTAGGAACTGACAAGCAAGATCTCTCTGGAGATTTTGTTGCAGTGCATAAGAAGAGACACAGAAATAAAGCAAAATGATGCTGGATGAGTAACCAAGGGCTTGGTGAAATGGAAAGCTGTAATATTACGTGTTATGACTTGATCCTTCCTGTAATTCGGGGCACATTGTTTGCATTCTCCACATTCCCTATAAAGTCCAACTGGCCTCCTATCCATTTTACTTGTTTGTTGTGCCATTCAAGAGTGAGTGTTGCCTGGACTGAAGTTGCTCCTCACATGTAGACAGGAAACCAAAGCCAGGTCAATGTCTAGAGACCTAGTCATGTGGGGGTGGGTGGGGGGGGGGGATGACCCAGGCTGAGCTCCAGGTCATGTGAGATTTGTCTTTAGAGAGGAGCTGAGGGGTATGTTCTGAGAGACACTAAAGCCAAAACTGAAGCTGAAGACTGGCAGATAGGCATCACTAGGACAGATAGGTGCAAAGGAGCTCAGAGCTTCAGGCTAGAATATGAGGGCACCTGACCACAGTTGGGGGTCTCAGAGCACCACCTGGGGCTGGGAGGAATCCCCAGAGCCACAGGAACGCATTCTGAGAACACAGCTTAGGCTGCGGCCTTGCCTGCAGGGAGGAGAGGTCACTGCGAGAGGTAGGAAATAGGTTGGCTTACCCGCAGCCTTCACC
Source organism: Erinaceus europaeus (assembly GCF_950295315.1). NCBI lineage: Eukaryota > Metazoa > Chordata > Mammalia > Eulipotyphla > Erinaceidae > Erinaceus > Erinaceus europaeus. The sequence goes on along the minus strand of NC_080171.1, from coordinate 71,941,702 downwards.
TGCTGGGAATTTATTCTCTCTTGGCGGTGGGAATGGAGACTAATCTGTTTATGAGTTTAGTAATTATAATCTGCCTTGTTTCATAGTATTTATTGTACATTTGGGCCTCAACTCATGATAATAAATCTGTTTAGGTAGAGCATATGTTTTTATTTTATTGTTTAAAAATATCTATCTCTGTCTTTCTACTCCCTCTAGCCCCACCCCACCCCCAACACACACACACACCTGCCTGCCTATCTTTATGTTTGTTTTTTTTTTCCCCAAGGTTATTGCTACGGCTTAGTGCCTACACAACTCCATTGCTCCTGGTAGTTGTATTTTCTTCTGCTAGAGGGTGAGATAATAGAGACAGAGAGAAGTAGAGAGACCTGCAGCACCTCCCCACCATGTGTGAAGCATCTCCTCTGTAGGCGGGCTCCAAGGGTTTGAATCCAGGTTCCCATGCGCCCAGGCCCTAATGTGCGCTCTCTACTAGGTGAGTTACCACCTGACCTCTTGTGCTTTAAGAGGATTTTAGATGGATCATATGCAAATACATAGATACATTTTGTTGATGTTGTTGAATTAACAACTCAACTTTTTTGGACTTGATAACATTTTTCCAGATAGTAGAAGCAACCAGGAAAACAAAAATCTCTTAGAACTAAGTTGGGCAGATCCCAGGTGGACCATGTCTCTCCCTGCCTGACTTACTGGCTTGCTTTAAATTTCACTGTCTGTGTAATAGAGATCTCCAGAAGTAATTATTCCCTGTTTGGCTTATACTTCATGTGAGGCAGAGTTGCCAAAGGTCTTATTTTTCCTTTTATTGAGCTCTCCTTTTTGTCCTTCCTACCTTCCTTCCTTATTTTTTAAAATTATTTTATTAGAGAAATAGTGATTTTCAAGACAGTTTTGTCACCTGAGTACAGTTTCTTTTTCAGATCATTTTATTGGAGAATGGTTTATAGGGCACTTGTCATTACATGAGTATTATTTCTTCTTTTTTTCTTTTCTTTTTAATTTTTATTTTTAAAATAGAAATATTGACAAGACCATAGGATAAGAGGGGTACAATTCCACACAGTTCCCACCACCAGAACTTCCTGTCCCAGCCCTCCCCTTGAAGCTTCCCTATTCTTTTTTTAGTTTTTAATATTTATTTATTTATTTTCCTTTTTGTTGTCATTGTTGTTTTTTATTGTTGTTACTGGTGATATCACTATTAGATAGGACAGAGAGAAATGGAGAGAGGAGGGGAAGATAGAGAGGGGGAGAGAAAGATAGACACCTGCAGACCTGCTTCACTTCCTGTGAAGCAACTTCCCTGCAGGTGGGGAGCTAGGTGCTCCAACCAGGATCCTTATGCCGGTCCTTGTGCTTTGCACCACATGCCCTTAACCTGCTGCACTACCGCCCAACTCCTAAGCTTCCCTATTCTTTATCCCTCTGGGAGTATGGACCCAGGATCATTATGGGGTGCAGAAGGTGGAAGGTCTGGCTTCTGTAATTGCTTCCTTGCTGAACATGGGCACTGACAGGTCGATTCATACTTCCAGCCAGTCTCTCTCTTTCCCTAGTGGGGCAGGGGTCCAGGGAGGCGGGGTCCATTACACATTGGTAGGATCATCTGCCCAGGGAAGTCAGGTTGGCATAATGGTAGCATCTGGAACTTGGTGGCTGAAAAAGAGTTAAGATATAAAGCAGTTAAGATATAAAAGAGTTAAGATATAAAAAAGAGTTAAGATATAAAGATATAAAAGATTGTTGACTAATGATGGACCTAAAGGCAAGAATATTGCAGATGAAGATTTGGGGTCTCCATTTTGGAAAAAGCTAGTAGGTCTATTTTAGCTATATTCCAAGGGGCCTATGACTTCACTAGTTTTTGCCTGAGCCTGACAACTAACATACAGGTGGACCTAAGGTATTGTTTCAGGAGTTGGTGTCATAGTTGGAAAAAGGACTAGAAAGCTGGATCAGGGAAGAGAGTAGCTCTCAAATTGAGAAAAATATATAAATATTGTTTACTGTAAACCCCATCGATTTGATCTGGGGCCCATATTTAATACAGGATCCTACGAGTATAATTTCTTTCCTCCCCATGATGGGTATCCGTACATCACTCTCACTGCCTCCTCCATCGTTGGGTGTTGCCTTCCCAATGCCCTCTCATAGTTCAGTTTTCACTCTTAGTCGTCCCTTTCTCTCCTTGTGTTTTAAGTCCCACCTATGAGATCATTGGTATTCATCCTTCTTCTGGCTGATCTCACTTAACATGAGTCCTTCAAGTTCTATCCAAGATGCAACAAGAAATTTCACCATTTTTTATAGCTGAGTAGTAACCTCTCTTCTTGGAGTCACTGAGAGCATTTCTCTTTACTGTACCCTACCACCTCTTATCTCTGCATTACAGTCTACTCACACTCACCCTTTTGCAGGATCCCATGCTTCATTTGCTGTGACTGAACTCAGCAGAGCTGCATAGATCCTATCTGTCAGCCAGACCTAGGGCTCCACTTCACTGGGCAGATTGACTGGGACGCCTCCTTTATGTCCCTCTGTGCACTCAGAGGAAAGAGTCCCCTGAGAATTTGCCCACAGGGTAGTCTGTCACCTCCTACACAGCTTCAGTTTAGACAGGTGTTCTGAACTGAGAGCTGCTCTGCCCCTGAGCTCGGCTTTGCAGACAAGCAACATTATTTTTAGCTCACAGACCATTTTGTTAACATCTCAGAGCACTGAGGATATGAAAGAGGAGTGCTTTGGAAATCAGACCTTGTCACTGATAGCTTGTCTCACACCAAAAAAAGTGCCAGGAGAAAGGATACTCCAGTGTGTGTGGCCCTACAGCCTCCACAGCAGGTGGTTCCTACTGTTTACAGGAGCACAGAGCCTCCCCACCCCAGTGTTAGCTGCCTGAGTCTTTGCCTCAGGTGGCAGCTGAATCAATCCCCTCTCAGCCAGGAGGGACAGTGTTACTAGCTGGGTGCTCTGGAAGTGGGCAAGAACAGCTCCCAAGCAGGTTTGTTCAGGTTCCCTGAACCCCTACCACCTACTCCCCAAACCTCTTGGCTTGGGGTCAGAGTCTGAGAGAGGAAGAGTATGGGGGGATATGAAGTTCGGGGTGGGGGTGGGATGATACTGTGTGAGTAACAGGCTCATGTGAGCTTTAGATTCAGGCTGAGAAGGAGAATGTGGTAAGGGTCTTTGTTTTACTGCGACTCTGACTTTCATTTATTACTTCTACTCCAGATGCCTCCTCCCTCACCCAGTGTGTATGTGGAAGTAAGCCTCTGCAATTAGGATGTTGACAGGAAAAATCAGCTTAAATAAATATAATAAAAGCAAACTTTTTTTAACAGAAAGATTTGGCTTAGTGTTGGGGGCACCATTTCATCACAGGTAGTACTGGGGATGCAGCCCAGCTCCTCACACACATAAGGAATGCACCCCACTGGCTGAGCAGCCTCTGTGGCAGTGGGACCCACTTCGTTGTGACCTAGCACACTCTCAGCTTCTGCTCCATAGCCAGCTACAGTTAGAAGGGAGATGCAGACAGCACAACATAGACGTTCATTTGTCTGCGAGGGAAGAAGACGAATGAAAGAAAATGTCTTGAGTTTGAAAAAAAAAATTATTAGTGACTTAGTAGGGGTTTATGAAATTAGAAATTTTCAGGGATATAGTTTCACAATCGTGTGTGTGTGTATGTGTGTGTGACAACACCACCATCAGTCTTACAACTGCCCACCCACACATACACACATCCCACCACCACTGTAGTTCTCACAAAGTCTAAGAGACAATTTGGGTACTACTTTTTGGTAAGTTTGTTTGCTTTAGTTATCTGTCTCCCATATAGGAGCAAACCACCCATCTTTCACCTCTTTATTTCATTTAGCATAGTCACCTTCACTCACACGCATTTGATCCTGAAAGACTCAATGCCATCTTTAAAAATAAAATTGTGGTGGGTGTGGAGAATACAGGTCCAAGAAGGATGACAGAGGACCTAGTGGTGATTGTATTGTTATATGGGAAACTGGGGAATGTTATGCATGTACAAACTATTGTATTTACTGTTGAATGTAAAACATTAAGTCCCCAATAAAGAAATTTAAAAAATAAATAAATAAAGTTGCAGGGGCCAGGTGGTGGCGCACTTAGTTGAATACACATGTTACAATGCATAAGGACCTGGGTTCAAGCCCCCAGTCCTACTATCAGGAGGAACTCTTCACAAGTGGTGAAGCAGGGGTAGAGGTGTCTCTCTGTCTCTTTTCCTCCCTTTCCCTCTCAATTTCTGGCTGTCTCTATCCAATAAGTAAATAAAGAAATAAAATCAAAAAAAGAAAATTGCAGAGTAATATTTCATGGAATGTACAGCCCAAAACTTCTTTGAAAAAACACTTACTTATTAATGAGAGAGGGAAGCAGAGCATCACCTTGGCACATGTGTTTTCTGGGATTAAACTCAGGACCTTAGACTTACAAGTCCAGTGCTGTCTCCACTGTGAAGCTTCCTGTGCTGTCCATGCATTTTTTTACTCTTCTATTTTTTTTATATCTGTTTATTTGATAGGACAGAGATAAATTGTGGGGGGGGGATAGAGAGGGAAAGAGAGACACCTGCAACCCTGCTTTACCACTAGTGAACCTGGATCCTTGCAGATTGTAACATGTGTGCTCAGCCAAGTGTGCCACCATCCAGCCCCCTCTAGAATTGTTACCCAGTCATCTGTTGAGCATTTAAATTTTATTGTTATTTAAAAATTAAAAAAATATTTTTGACATAGACAGAGAAATTGAAAGGGAAGGAGAAGATAGATAGAGAGAGAGAGAGAGAGAGAGAGAGACAGAGACCGAGACCTATAGTACTACTCCACTGCTTGTGAAGTTTCCTCCCTGCAGGTGGGCACTGGGGGCTTGAACCTAGATCCCTGTGCATGGTAATATGAGCATTTTACCAGGTGTACCACTGCATGACCCCACTATTAAAAAAAATCAAAGTCCCATGGCTACTGGCAATTTCCAACAAACATATGGAAAACATGTCTAGTAGACATTTTTGGCAAAATAGCAAAACACAAATAGGTTTAGTGATTAGCCTCCAGATCTCAGCTTTGTTACTTTTCAGTTTCACCACCAGCCACATGTGGAGACCCAAAACATCCTATTTGCCTTTGAGTTCTAGATCCTCTCAGGTGTAATTGCCAAATGCATAGCAAGGTCCTTGACCCCATCGTGAGGAGCTGCCACTGGTTGCGTCAAGACCTCCATGCACATGTGCACCCAGAGTAGCCCCATTTATTTCAGTTAATGGGACTAGTCACTCCTGTCTTTCATGGTTGCAGGTTTGTCCCAGTCCTCACTCTGGGACCTGCAAGCCTCTCGGTTAAGTTACTGCCAGCAGCAAACTTCTGAGGTGTGGTGTGTCTCAAACACAGAGTTAGAGCTGATTTGTTTTCTGTGGTTTTGTGGGTCAGAGAACTGGAAATGAATATAATTTTGATTTTTTAAAAATATACAGAGAAATGGTCAACATTGGCTTATGGTGGTGCTGGGACTTTTGGTACCTCAGGCATGAAAGTCATTTTTGCAGAACCATTTCCAACCAGGGAGCTATTGATAGACATCGTCCCATCTGAAGAAAGGTTCTCTAATTGTGATCTTGAGTACAACTGGAAGAAATGGACCCCTGTGAATTTATGCAGCAGATCACAAAATTAACATTCTTCCTGAGGAAATACCTGCTACTTGGAAAGTTAAGCCTACTAGCCTTGTGTTTATCCATTCACAGTGCAAACATGTCAGATATGCGTTAGTTACCATTTTATACTTTGGGAGTATCATTAGGTCCAATGGTTAACTGGGAAGATACTTTGTAATCTGCAGTGCACAATGCAAATGTCTGCTGTGGTGAACCAATCTTCCTTTCCCTCTTTCTTTCTTTTTAAAAAATTTCTCTGGTTACTTTTATTTATTTATTTATTTATTTATTTTAAATTTCTTTATTGGGAAATTAATGTTTTACAGTCCACAGTAAATACAATAGTTTGTATATGCATAACATTTCTCCATTTTCCACATAACAATATAACCCCTACTAGGTCCTCTGTCATCCTTTTTGGACATGTACTCTTCCCCCCATCCACCCCAGAGTCTTTTACTTTGTTGTAATACATTAACTCCAGTACAGGTTCTACTTGTGTTTTCTCTTCTGACCTTGTTTTTCAACTTCGCCTGAGAGAGAGATCATCCCATATTCATCCTTCTGTTTATGACTTATTTCACTTAGCACGATTTCTTCAAGCTCCATCCAAGATGGGCTAAATATGATGAAATCACCATTTTTAATAGCTGAGTAGTATTCCATTGTGTATACAGACCACAACTTGCTCAGCCGCTCATCTGTTGTTGGACACCTGGGTTGCTTCCAGGTTTTGGCTATTACAAATTATGCTGCTAAGATCATACGTGTACACAAATCTTTTTGGATGGTGTGTTGGGTTCCTTAGAATATATCCCCAGGAGAGCAATTTCAGGATCACAGGGTAGGTCCATTTCTAGCCTTCTGAGAGTTCTCCAGATTGCTCTTCATAGGGGTTGGACCAAATGACATTCCCACCAGCTGTGAAGGAGGGTTCCTTTGTCCCCACAACCTCTTCAGCATTTGTTGCTGCTACCTTTTCTGATGTATGACATTCTCACAGGAGTGAAGTGGTATCTCATCATTGTCTTTATTTGCATTTCTCTGACAATCAAAGACTTGGAACATTTTTTCATGTGTTTCTTGGCCTCTTGGATCTCTTCTGTGGTGAAAATTTTGTCTGTGTCCTCTCCCCATTTTTGGATGGGGTCATTTGTTTTCTTGTTGAGTTTGGTAAGTTTTTTTATATATTTTGGTTATTAAACTCTTGTCTGATGTATGGCATGTAAAGATCTCACATTCTTTGAGGGGTCTCTTTGTGTTTGGGTATTGGTTTCTTTTGCTGTGCAGAAGCTTTTTAATTTTATGTAGTCCCATAGGTTTATATTTGCCTTAGTCTTCTTTGTAATTAGATTTGTTTCATTGATGATGTCTTTAAAATTTATATGGAAAAGAGTTCTGCCAATATTTTCCTCTAAGTATCTGATAGTTTCTGGTCTAACATCCAAGTCTTTGATCCACTAAGAATTTACTTTTGTGTTTTATGAAATATAGTGGTTCAGTTTCATTCTTCTGCATGTTTCAACCCAATTTTTCCAACACCATTTATTGAAGAGACTCACCTTTTCGCATTTAATATAGTCTGGGCACCTTTATCAAAGATTAGATGTCCATAAGTGTGGGGGCTTACTTCTGGGCTCTCAGTTCTATCCCACTGGTCAGTGTGTCTATTCATGTTCTAGTACCAAGCAGTTTTTTTTTTTTATTTTTTTTTATTTAAGAAAGGTTTAATTAACAAAACCATAGGGTAGGAGGGGTACAACTCCACACAATTCCCACCGCCCAATCTCCATATCCCCCCCCTCCCCCGATAGCTTTCCCATTCTCTATCCCTCTGGGAGCATGGACCCAGGGTCATTTAGGGTTGCAGAAGGTAGAAGGTCTGGCTTCTGTAATTGCTTCCTCGCTGAACATGGGCGTTGACTGGTCGGTCCATACTCCCAGTCTGCCTCTCTCTTTCCCTAGTAGGATGGGTCTCTGGGGAAGCTGAGCTCCAGGACACATTGGTGGTGTCTTCAATCCAGGGATGTCTGGCCGGCATCCTGATGACACCTGGAACCTGGTGACTGAAAAGAGAGTTAACATACAAAGCCAAACAAATTGTTGAGCAATCATGGACCCAAAGCTTGGAAAAGTGGAAAGGAAGTATTAGGGAGTACCAAGCAGTTTTGATGACAGTGGCCCTATAATACAATTTGAGATCTGGGAGTGTGATGCCTCCAGTTCTGTTCTTTCTTCTCAAGATTGTTTTGGCAATTCTAGGTCTCTTCTGGTTCCAGATAAACATTTGTAGCATTTTTTCTATTCTCCTAAACAATGTGCTTGGGATCTTGATGGGGATAGCATTAAATTTGTATCCCTCTCCCTTTCTTTCTCTCTTCTTTCCTCCTTCCTTCCTTTCTTTCTTTTTCTCCCTCCCTGCCTTCCCCCCTTCCTCCCTCTCTTCCTCCTCCTCCTTCTCTTCCTCTCCCTGTCTCTCTTTCTTTAATTTTTCAGAGTTGGGGCCTAAAAAACACTTTAGCCAGCTTTTTCATTCAGATAGTCAGAGAGAGAGGGAGAAACCCCACATCATCAGAGATTCCTCTGATTCCAGGGCATCTCCTTAGTGGTGCTGGGACTCTAATCCAGTTCTCATGGCAAGCCTCTTGCTCTACCAGGTGAACTGTGTCTCTAACCCCATGATTTTCTCTTGAAATGAGTAGCAACCTGAAGCATAAAGTACAGTAGGAGAGGCTGACTGTTGCCTGTGATCAGTTTAGGAGAGCCTTGTTTACTAGTCTATGGCCTGATCTTTTGTATTCATTAAGAGCCACAACACAAGTAGTCTGGCCTTGAAGCCTCAAGAGTCTAGTACTTTGAACCTGGTTCTGCAATGTAAATTCCTTAATCTCTCAGAATTTACTCATTTGTAAAACTAGGTCATTGTTACAAAAAAAATGGCCTTGTGTACATGTCATATGGATACTTTTGAATATGCTCTGAAACAGTGAAATGTCCTGTAATTGTAAGGTATTAGGGTACTCATGGAAGTCTTGAAAGAGATCATACTAAACTAGGTTCCCTGTTCTGCTCATGGATAGTTTCCACTCTGGATGACAAAACTAAGAAAAGGCAGAACATTGGGTATTGTGGTGTGTGTGTGTACACATACACAGGTACGTGTACATACACATGTCCCTGTCAGGGCTTGCAGTGTGAGATTAGATGAGTGCTGATCTGTTTCATATATGTATTCTGGTCCATTCTCTCCCCTTCTGTGCTCTGCTCTGTGCCTTGGGGAGTCACATTTTTTGGTCCCTGTCTACTACTTGCTTCTCCTCTCTTCCAGAAGTTCCTTGGACTGATTGTGTGTCTGTGTTTCTCTTACCTGTCTGCAGCTCTGCCTAAGAGGATCACTCCCTCATGTTAGTCTCTGGGTGTCCTCACTCTCTTCTGTTTCACTGCTTTCTCTTCTGTCTCCTGGGTAATTTGTTCTCTCTATTAAACTCCTTCTTCTTGAAAAACACAGAGTTCATTCTGCTTTTGTGCATGGACCTGGATAAAGGACATTCATTTCATTGTAGTAGTTTGATATTTGGATACCAGTAATTTGTAGAGAAAAAAAGATAATTTAGAATTTAAACACAGGAGTGGCAAACTTACAAGTCTAAAATTGGTTACCTTACCTGAAAACAGACTATGAATCTGCTTGAAGACTTAATATTCCCAGGCAGATTTTTAAGTTTGGTTAGCAAACACTTTTCTCCTTAAAACTGTAATTTTGAAAAAAAGTTTAGAGTGACCAACAAGATATTTTATTGTTCCTGAGATTTCCAGGTCCCAGCTTGTATCTATAAAGTAGAATAAGATAGTTATCATCATGCAGTAAACATGGATGCAGTAACAAATCAAATTTGATTTTGCATAAACTATTCTGAGAAAGACTGTAATATAAATCTGGGTTTAACATGAATAAGACTGAGCTCTACAGAACCTGTTATCTTATTTGAATCATTGTTTGTCTTTATAAAAAGTAGGGATAGGATACATTTTCCCAAAATATGCAATCATGGAGGACCCAGGGATGATCATAAATGTCTGCACTAGGTGATTAATAGACTTTCCAATTTCAGAAGGCAAGTTGAGAATTCTTTGAATCTTAGAAGTCTAGTCAAAGTATTGGACACTTCACAGTTCCAGATTTTCCTTGTTTTTTTTTCTTCCCTTTAGATCCGCACATCTTAGCTACATCTGTGGGAAGACTTAAAACATCTGTGCTGAAGTTCAAAACATCAGGCGATGAGTTTTAATGTAGTTTACATGATCCCTGCTTAGAATGGAAAAGAGCAATAAAAAACTGTTGAGTAAATGCTCAAACTGTCCCCCTTAAAAAAAAAAGCAGCAGTGTGAGTCCTGACACGTGACTCCTCCAATAGAGCACACACATCATAGGTACAAGGACCCATCTTTGAGCCCCAGGCCACCACCTAGCATCTGCAGTGGGGGGAACTTCATGAATGTTGAAGCAGAACTGTGGTAGAACCCCTTCTCTGTCTCTCCCTCTCTACCTTTCTCTGCCTCTCACCCTCTAAAAAAAATATTCACCAGGAGTGGTGGATTCATGCGGGCACCACACCCCAGTGATAATCCTGATGGCAAAAAAAAAAAAAAAAAAAGAGGCCCTGGCACTTTGAACAAAACAAAACAATACAAAAAAAAAAGTGAAAAGAGGGGGTCGGGCGGTGGCACAGTGGGTTAGGCGCATGTGGCGCAAAGCGCAGGGACCGGTGTAGGAGCGCAGGGACCGGCATAGGAGCGCAGGGACCGGCATAGGCCGGTATAGGGATCCCGGTTCAAGCCCCCGGCTCCCCACCTGCAGGGGAGTTGCTTCACAGGCGTTGAAGCAGGTCTGCAGGTGTCTTATCTTTCTCTCTCCCTCTCTGTCTTCTCCTCTTCTCTCCATTTCTCTCTGTCCTATCCAACAACAAACAACATCAACAATGGCAATAATAACCACAACGAGGCTACAACAAGGGCTACAAAAAGGGGGAAAAATGGCCTCCAGGAGTGGTGAATTTATGGTGCAGGCACTGAGCCCAGCAATAACCCTGGAGGGGGAAAAAAAAGTGAAAATATTGGCAAAGATATAGTTAAAACCACAAGGATAAAAAATCAAGCAAATTTAAATAAAATGAAGATAATTGTATTAGTCTTTTTAGTAACTCACAAGTAACAGCATTAAAATATATATAAAGAAATGATTCTTAAATGTCAAATACAATTGGGGGAGAATTCTGTAGTAAAGGAAGCTCATTAAATTCCCCCTGATTTTGATAGAGTAGGAAAAAATCCCCTGCAACAATACATTAATGATTTAGTGACTTGAAAAAATTAAATTAGGATAAGTTGTTTACAAAATGTTGGGGGCAGGGTGTGGCCAGCATCCATTTTGAAGGAATTGTCTCAAAATTCCATTTGCATATCAAGGACTTTTTTTTTTTTGGTTCCATGTTCTGCTACATTATTTCAGGATTGAAAGGACTCATGGCAATGGACCTAACCATGCCTTCTGCTTAGCACAATTAATCATCAAAACTTTCTCCTCAGTGTGCTTCTTCCTTCATGTTTTTTAAATTATATATATATATATTAATTTATATTGGATAGAGACAGGTAGAAATTGAGAGAGGAGGAAGAGGCAGAAAAGGAGAGGGACAGAGAGACACCTGCAGCACTGCTTCACCACTTGTGAAGCTTTTCTCCTGCAGGTGGATACAGGGGCTTGAACCTGGGTCCTTGCACACTGTAATGTGTGTGCTTAACCAGGTAGGTACATCACCACCCGGCCATATGCTTCTTCTTCACCATTTAGGATAGTAAAAAAGTGTCCACATGTTTATTATAGGAGATAAAATAATTCAGCACATTAGTAGGAAAACAAGAAGGAAAAGCATTCTATAAAGACAGATTAGAAAGCAAATGTCCTCTGTGGAAAAACTCCTTGGAGACTGCTCTAAAGGGTCAGGGCTGAAGAGCTGTGCACAGTAATGATCAAATCAGGGTTAAGATTTCTTGAGTAACTAGAAATAATCTAACACTGCACCACTTTCAGCTGCAAGGGAAATGCTTCATGAGTGATGAAGTGGGTCTGCAGGTGTCTATTTTTCTCTCTTCTCTGTCTTCTCTCCCCTCTTAATTTCTCTCTATCTTGACAAAAAAAAAAAAAAAAAGAAAAAAAAAAAGACTGCCAGGAGAGGTGGATTTGTAGTGAAGAAACAAGCCACAGCAGTAAACTTGGTGGAAAAACAAAACAAACAACAAAAACAAAAAACTTGCAGGGCATATACAAAGCCCCATGTCCACAGAAAGAGAGCAGATAGAGCTGACTTTGAGGAGGCTAAGCTTCACTTTCAAGCCCTCACTGCTACCACATCCCTTGACAAAATAAGATATAGATGCAGTCATTTCTGAACTTCTTCCCTGATCTGCCCTCCTAGCCTGCCCACCTTCATTATCTACAAGGATGCTGAAGTGGTGGAAATGTTCTTTCTACAGAGCTGTTGGCCAGATCTGCGATGTTTAGCATAGAAAAGACTCCACTTTGCACTTTCCACTAAGTGCTTCTCAGTGTACAGCTCTGAGGAATGCAAATCAGGCATTCCAGAATCAGGCAGAAGGGCTTCCTAGACAAAACAAATTATTGGAAAGAATAGAAATAATTAAAAGATAGTAGAAAGTGGAAGAAATGGGGATTCAGAACTCTGGTGCTCAGAACAGTGCAGAATTGCAACCCTGTTGTCTTGTAATTTTGTGAGTCAATATTAAATCACTAATAAAAAATTAGTAATAGGTGTGTGTGTGACTTGCAAAGGATAAAAAGATGGGACCACAGGGGGGAAAATGGGCAAATATATACAAATGTTAGAATCAGCTATACCCAATTGAGTGCAAACATCATGCACAAGGACCTGGGTTCCCACCGTTAGAGAGGCAGCTTCACAAGTAGTGAGGCAGTGCTGCAATTGTTTCTCTTTCTCTTTTCCTCCCTTTCCCCTCTTAATTTCTCTCTGTTCTATCAAATAAAAAAGGAGAGTTTCTTGCATGTGACCCCAGGTTCAAATCCAGCCCCCCTGTATTGGAGGATGTTTTGTGCTGTAGTGTCTTTTCTTCTCTCTCTCTCTTTTTAAATTTTTACTTATTTATTCCCTTTTGTTGCCCTGTTGTTTTATTGTAGTCATTGTTGGATAGGACAGAAAGAAATGGAGAGAGGAGGGGAAGACATAGAGGGGAGAGAAAGACAGACACCTGTAGACCTTCTTCACCACTTGTGAAGCAACTTCTCTGCAGGTGGGGAGCCGGAGGCTCGAACCACGATCCTTAAGTCGGTCCTTGCGCTTTGTGCCATGTGTGCTTAACCCACTGCGCTACCGCCCGACTCCCCTCTATCTCATTTTTATCTTTGTCTTCCTATCTGAAAAACAGTCTAGAGCTGTGAAACCCTGATGGTGACCCCCAGCTCCTACAAAAGTTTCTTATTCTCCAGTATGTTCTTTTCAGTCTTGGTCCCCTCTTTTTTTCCCCCTGACCTTTTGGTAGGCAAAAGGACAAAATTAATAACAAGCCAGAGTTACCACAACTCCTGTAGTAGTGAGGGCAAAAGAGCAAGAAAAGATAAGGCAAGCAAGTCACTGAGTTGTTCTGTAAAGGCAAACCTTATGACAAAAGTTTCCCCATCTCTTTGGTGATGGTTAATATAACCCACTACAATATGAGGAGAGGCAGGTGAGGGGGGGAATAATGGACATTCCAAGGTGCTGCTGCTGATACTGGTGGAATGTGATACTATCAGTTGTTCATACATCTTGGACTTGGAATTTCCAGTTGTGTATTTGTTATTGTATTCTTTACTGTATAGATAATGGGAAGAAAAGTTAAGTGTGCTCTCAAGAGAAGGCTAAAGTTGGATCAAACGTCATTTTAATTGTAGTCATATTTCAAGTTAAAATACTTAAACTCAGAAACATCTTGAGCCCTAATAGGACAGTGCTTGATGCCTGAATGAATGATTTTCTGCTTGGCATGTGGGAAGGGAGCCATCTCAGAGCAATTGCATTCTTGGCCAACCAATGATAACATCTTCCCAGTTTCTGCTGGTTAGTGCATTAAATCAAAGCTTTAATGTTCACTGTCAGTAAACCCAGGGTACTGAAAGTGAAAAGATGCCCCAAAGTGATTTTATTTTTTCCCTAGCTGGTAGTTTGTCTTTTCTTAATTTATTTGTGAAAGGAGAGTGCTACTCTGAATATATGGTGTAGGGGATTGAACTCAAGACCTCATGCTTACAAGTTCAGCACTCTGTCTCCCCACCCACAGCCTCTTGATTCAAAATGACTATAGCTGGGATAAACATGTTTGTATTGATAGCTAAGGTTTATATTATCCTCTGGGTCTCACTTTAGTTACTATTATTGGTTTTTGGTGTGTAAGCTACTTTATACAACTCAAACTATATTTTCAAAACTAAATTTATTACTGAAAGCACTCTGAATTACTAAAAGTGTACTGAATATTAAAAACCAGCAGCAAAAGGGGAGTCGGGCGGTAGTGCAGCGGGTTAAGCGCACATGGTGCAAAGCTCAAGGACTGACGTGAGGGTCCTGGTTTGAGCCCTCAGCTCTCCACCGGCAGGGGAGTCACTTCACAAGCAGTGAAGCAGGTCTGCAGGTGTCTATCTTTCTCTCCTCTTCTCTGTCTTCCCCATCTCTCTCCATTTCTCTCTGTCCTATCCAACAATGACAACATCAACAACAATAATGACTACAACAACAATAAAAACAATAAGGACAACAAAAAAGGAAATAAACAAATAAATATTTTAAAACCAGCAAAAGTATATTAAACCATTATTAAATCACTAATAAAAAATAGAGAAAAAAATTCCAATTCTCACCCCACCCCAAATAAAAACAGCAAAAACGTCAGCACGCCTAGCCCAGTAACTTTTTCATTCTCTAATAACAGAGTAGTGTAATGGAAAGAAGGAATTTGAGGTTAGATGTCCTTTTATGTATGTATGTGTTCTTTTCTGACCTTAGACAAATCACTTATTCCCCTGAATTTCCATTTTTCATGCCTAAAAATAAAATGTAGGTTCATCATTTTACTATTCATTTCTCAAGTTTGTTGTGAGAATGTGTAAAAGGAACTTGTAGCTCCCTGTACTGAGAAACAGTACTATAAACCATTAATTTTTTTCCCCTCCAGGTTATTGCTGGGCTCAGTGCCTGCACCATGAATCCACCGCTCCTGAAGGCCATTTCCCCCCTTTTGTTGCCCTTGTTGTTGTAGCTTCGTTGTGGTTATTATTATTGCCATTGTTGATGTTGTTCGTTGTTGGATAGGACAGAGAGAAATGGAGAGAGGAGGGGAAGACAGAGAGGGGGAGAGAAAGATAGACACATGCAGACCTGCTTCACCGCCTGTGAAGCGACTCCCCTGCAGGTGTGGAGCCGGGGGCTCGAACCAGGATCCTTATGCTGGTCCCTGCGCTTTGTGCCACATGCGCTTAACCCACTGCGCCACCGCCCCCTATAAACCATTAATTATCTAGAAACATGATGAAGAGTTACGAGAAAGACAGATAGAGAAAGAGAGAAATCTGCAGTCTTTGGATTCTTTACACAGACATTTAGTCCCTTTCTGATCTCTGTCCATGTGTATCTGGTTCTAATCACATACTTTGTACAAATTTGTGCTCTACTTTTTACATCTAACATCATGGTGTACTGTAATTTACTAACTTTCCCTTTACTGATGGACATTTAGATAGTTTGCAGTTGTCTTTTATTATAATAATGCAGTGAAAAAAATCTGTGTACATTTAGGCATTTTTTTTGGACCAGTTTCTCTGTGGTTAGTTCCAGAGAAGAGATTACAGAGTCAAAATGAATGAACATTTTTCTTCTAAACCTGTCCTGCCTTTTGCGTTTTTCTCTTCATCTGAATGCCCCTCCCTTTGGTAACTTTACTAGAATGCCACAGAACACTTAAATGCCTTCTTGCAAACCACCAACAAGATTTGAAGTCTGCATTTGGTAGCCACATTTCCATCATTAGGCTTTATCAAAATTCTTCAGTTAAGAGGTACCCCCAGAATGTAGGGTTTCCCAGGCCAGGAGTGCACCTTAGTCATCTTTGTATCTTGGCCCGGCCTATCATAATATCTCAATGAATGATTACTCAATGGAAATAAACAGAGCAGATGGCTAATGAGGGACACACTCCATACAGTCTCCTGACCTGCCAAAGACGTTCATTCATCAAAGAGTTACGAAAAATGTCAGGAGCAGGTGGCATAAGTTAGAGGGAGGCAAATGTAGCACAGGTGGCTTCACTGCTTTGACAAGCAGACCCCCCTGTGGGGGTGAAAGTTTTTGGTGTTCAGTCTGTGAATTCCATGAAGGGTGGAGCTGACCTTACCATGTGTAATATGATTTCAGGGAAGACCCCTGCTTTGCTCTGGTCAAATATTTAAACCATCTCAGCCACTAATATCTGTCATTCTGTAACAAAGATCTTAGTAGAGCAGTTGAGATGGTAGAAGGGGCCTCTGCTCTGTGGTCTGTTTGCCATATCCTGTGTCAAAGAACTCCAAGTTGTGCTGTAAGAGTGTGAACTGAAGAGTTCCTTGGTGCAGGAGAGTTTCCAAATCCTCACTGGAGCAGAAAAGTCCCTGTTTGATCTCAGCCAGCATCATAACGCCACCTGCTGTGGGTATGAATGCTGAGGGTGTGGTCACTCTGGTTGGTTCAGGAAAGATCAGAGATCTGAGCTTTGGGTTTGTGTATGAAAAATCCAGGTTTAAACCAGGGTATGTTTACCACTTTCTAGTTCTGAAAAACTCTGATAAGAGGAGCAGACATTAAGCAAATAGTTCTGAAAAATTTTCTTTGGACCTAGGCTCTGGATTGTTTTGCAATCAGTGCCCGAGAAGTCTGTGATTTACGGCCGGCTGGAAGCCCATCTCAGGTCGACCATGAAGTATGGTTAGCTTAATTTGAACTCTGAAGTGCAGAAATCACCAAAGAGGGCTTCTCTGCTACAGACTTCTCATTGTTTCTGGGGAGATAGAAAACTCCGACAACATAATGTAATGTAACTTTTAGGTTGGATATTATATTAATGAACATGACCTGGCGTTTTCCATGATTTCCATTTTTTTTTTTTTTGCCTCCAGGGTTATTGCTGAGGCTCAGTGCCTACACTATGAATCCACTGCTCCTGGAGGCCATTTCCCCCCCACCCCCCATTTTATTGCCCTTGTTGTTACCCTTGTTGTCATTTTTATTATTGTTGTCATTGCTGTTGTTACTGGATAGGATAGAGAGAAATGGAGAGAGGAGGGGAGACAGAGTGGGGGAGAGAAAGACACCTGTAGACCTGCTTCACCCGCTTGTGAAGCGACTCCTCCTACAGGTGGGGAGCCGAGGGCTCGAACCGGGATTCTTATGCCAGTCCTTGTGCTTTGCGCCACGTGTGCTTAAGCTGCTGCGCTACCACCCGACCCCGATTTCCTTTTTTAAATTGTTGTCAGTTTAACAAATTTGACTTAAAATCATATATGTTTTGTGTTCATTGTGGTACAATCTTCTCTTCAGTTTGGTAAGATTAATTTGAAATCTTATCACACACGGATAAGATTAAATTTGGTAACATTTATTAATTGTTCTAATTTGAACAGTAAGTGAGTACCTTAGCTTGTCACTAAGAATATGATCATCTGGGACTGAGCAGTTTTTCTATATTCTGGACAAAGTATGAATTATCAGCAAATTTGAAATGTCAGCTGGAAGATGGATCATGACAGTTACGTTGCATGGGATATTGGTTGCATTTTCAAATCCACACACATAATAAATAGAGGTTTGGTAGGTATTTGCTTTATTTTTGGCCATGCACAGATGGCTTCGTTACCCCTAATTTGTACTGAAGGACAGATTTCTTCAGCCTTTTTTCATTTTAGCTCTTAGTTTCAGTCCTTGTATGTTTTTTCTTTGCCGCTGTTGACTGGCTTTCAGGCAGGCATGCTGATTTCTTTTTCCCCTGAGCCAAGATCACGTCTTGTGTTTCAGCTGCAAGCTAATAACCTGTCAAGAGTATGAAAATATAGATCTGGAGCTTGTGATTCTGCACGAAGTCAGGGTTTCCAGGAGTGCCTGTTGGAGGAGACTCTGCTCTGTGCCTCTCCTTTCTTAATGCTGGCTCTCAAAGCTAATTCAAAGCAGCTGCAGGAAACCCACCTCCCCACTGGAAGTTGCTGTCTCTTTCACATTTTCCAATCTCGTACACACATACATTAAGGAAACTTACAAGTTTCTATAAGTAGTTGTATTTTGGAGAATGTCCCTCGTGACTCCTGTTTCATACACAGAATCATTGCTACATTACTGGGGAAGTGGTATCATCAGTGCAGTGCTGGGGTCAAATACCATCTTTGTCACTTACTTACTTGGGTGAATTTAGACAAATCTTTCTGTTTTTAGCTTTCCTCATCTGCAAAATGAAGATGAAAATTACTTTGGTTTAAAATCTTGTAGTGGTTCAGTGTACATGGGTAGGATACTATCTGTTCTGATATTGTGTCTTGTTATAGTTGCAGCTGGATTATAGTAGTCTTGTCATAAAGATTATATGAGGTGATGTGCCAAAGCTCTTAAAAATGTTCTTGGCAAGTAATGTGCTTTTAATATGCAAGGTACTATTAGTACCTTGAGGATCTCAAGAAAGTATTCATTCTTTGCCTCTGACATAGGGCAGAGCCCTAATTAAGTGAAATGTATAACTGTTGTGGGAAGTTTACTTTCTTCTTCATTTGTGGAGCAATAAATGAGATCAGATGTTGAAAACAAGGACCAGGGAGCTATTTCTTAAGTAGAGCACAGGACTTGCGTGGATTAAGCCCCAGGCTTGATCTAGGCACTGCATATGCCAGAGCTGAGTGGTGTTCTGTCTTATGTCTAGTCTCTTAAAGAAAGACTTTCTTTCTTTCTTTCTTCCTTCCTTCTTTCTTTCTTTCTTTCTTTCTTTCTTTCTTTCTTTCTTTCTTTCTTTCTTCCTTCCTTCCTTCCTTCCTTCCTTTCTTTCTTTTCTTCCTTCCTTCCTTCCTCTCTCTCTCTCTCTCTCTTTCTCTCTCTCTCTTTTTGCCTCCAGGGTTATTGCTGGGGCTCAGTGCCTGCACCATGAATCCACTGCTCCTGGAAGCCATTCCCCCCCGCTTTGTTGCCCTTGTTGTTGTGGCCTTGTCATGGTTATTATTGTTGTTGATGATGTCGTTCATTGTTGGATAGGACAGAGAGAAATGGAAAGAGAAAGGGAAGACAGAGAAGGGGAGAGAAAGATAGACACCTGCAGACCTGCTTTACCACCTGTGAAGAGACTCCCCTGCAGGTGGGAGCTGGGGGCTCGAACCAGGATCCTTAAGCCGGTCCTTGCACTTGGCGCCACATGCACTTAACCCGACTCCCTAGTCTCCCTCAGCCTACTGTTCAGTAAACCAACTAATTTGTTCTCATCACCACCACTACCACCACCAAATATCAATCTGAATACTAAAGCAGTAGAGTTAAACTTAAATGTAAGTTGTAAGTTAGTGCATAGCAGTTAGAAAACACAAATTCATATCTAAGAGTTAATCCAAACTTTAATTAGCATTCTCCATTTAAGAAATTTTTTTTGCTCTCATATCCTACACAAGGCAAGACCTATTGCCTGACAGTGGTCTTTATTGATGCTTTTGGAAGTTGACTGTAACAAGTATGTTTTGGGATGAAATAGCAGAATATGTAGTGAACGTTTTCCAATGTACAATTTTTCATAGGTTCTTATGAGTCACACTCTCTTGGATTAAAGAGCATTAATTTTATTTGTGCAAACATCTGGGGAACAGAGGGCCAATTTTCCTTTCATTTATGTTTTATTTCCCAATTCTTGTGTCTGTAATGGATGTGCATGAGCTATCATTTCATGTCCCAGGGATAACTGAAATAATACATTTCATGCTCTCCCTTTCCTGAATGTTATATTCTATTAAAATAAACTTTACTTCCATATGTTATTTTTGTTTCTAATCCATTCTTGTATATCACAAGTATAAGAAGTGAATAGTGGGCTGAGGAGACAGCATAATTATTATTCAAAAAGGCTTTTATGCCTGAGACAGCAGAGGTCCTAGGTTCAGTCCCTAGCACCACCATAAGCCAGAACTGAGCAGTATTCTAGACTCTCTCTCTTTGTATATTTCTCTTCAAAAATAAATAACTAAAATGTTTTTTTAAGTAAATAACTCAGAGAAAAATTGGGAGAATACTTATGTCCTTATAGTTTCTTCCCTGAGCTGAAAATAATTTATGTTAATTTATTACTTAGTTCTGATTTTCTCCAAGTCCAAAGACATTAAATTCATTCATCAACTTTTCTGAAACCAAATTTCCATGAGAATTATTTCTAATTTTGAGACTTGTAGTCATTGTTCCCTGGTGTAAAAATGTCTTCAACTTTCTTATTTTAAGGAAATCTTGGATTTCCTTCCCCAGACTTTTAAGTGTATGTATTTGAGTTCTCCATATCTTGTCACTTTCATGATCAGGAAATAAAAGAAGAACCAGTAAATCTAAAACTTTCCTTTGATTTCTTTTCTTTTTCTAAAGAAAGATATCTTTTATAGCAATTCAATATTGATTTACAAAATTACATGTCAACAGGGGTATAATTTCACACTGTTCCCACCACCAGAATTCTAATTCCAAGTCCCTCCATTGCAAACCACTGTGATTCTCCCAAGGATGCAGACATGGGTTAACTGTCATCTCTACAACATATGTACATAATTGCCCCCTTTTTCTTACAAGTCCAGTCTTCTCTTCCCCTCCAAACCACACATAACTCTATTACTACATCCAAATATCTTTCCCCTTTGCATTATTCTCTCTCTGAGACTTAATGGAGCTGGAGTTCAGAGCCTTCTTATCCTCTTCCTCCTATCACTTCTCCCCCACTGGGAGTATGTATGGATCAAAGTTGTTTTTGGGGTGCAGAAGGTAGGAGTTCTGGTTTCTATAATTGCTTCTTTGCTGGATTTGGGTGTTGTCAGGTCGATCTATACCTCCAGCCTGTTTCTTTCCCTCATGGGGTAGGGCTCTGGAGAGGTGAGGTTTTAGGACACACTGGTGAGGTCATCTGCCTTAGAGAAGTCAGGGTGGAATCATGGTAGCATCTGCAAATTTGTGTCTGGAAGGTGGATATGTTTTTTTCTAATTACAACTTTATTTTCTTGTTTGCCTTTGAATTTATTATAAATTTATGTTTTGGGATGATAATAATTAGTTATCCTATGAATATATGTAGCAAATATTTAAATGTTCTTAGTAAATAATTTTTAGCAGTGAATTTAAGTCTTGACATTTTTTTCCTCTGGCATATGATTGACTGAAAATTTTGAGTAAGTTTAAAGTATACAGTGTGATGATTTGAGACCTATATATTTAGAGATAATTACCACAGTAAAGTTAGTTAACATGTCCATTATCTCAATACATACCTCTTTTGTGGAGAAACTTTTTTCCCCACTCTTCTTAAATTTCTTTTACATTTCGTTTTATTTCCCCCACACTATTGGGGTGGGGATAAGGGTTTACAGTAGAGTGTTGACTCCTAGGTACAATCTCATCTTCCAATAATTTACATCTGCATGACACTTTTTCCCCCAGCCGAGGTCCTTTTCCACCATCATGCAACAAGACCCCCAGAACCTCTCCATCCCGCCCCTTCCCCTCCTGTATTTCTGAGCCATCCCCCTGGTTCAGTGTTTGTTTGTTTATTGAGAGGGAAGGAAAGAGAGTACATAATACACTGCTTCATCATCCTTGGAGCTATATTCCTTTTCTTTCTTAGTTATACTAAAGTGGTACCAGGTGTCTAGCCCAGAGCCTCATGCAAGCAAGGCTTTACCAACAGCCTCATCCCTGGTCCCTCATGTAAACTCTTTTAAAGACAGTTATGAATATCCTACCTGCCTTTTCTCTTAGAATAACCTGGTAAATTCCTATTTTATGTGACCAAGTCACATGACAGTGTGACATTTGAAGAACTGACTAAAAAAAAAAAATCAAATAAAATTCTAAATAAATGTTAGTTAAAATTCTCAGAACAAGGGAGTCGGGCGGTAGCGCAGCGGGTTAAGCGCAGGTGGCGCTAAGCACAAGGACTAGCGGAAGGATCCCGGTTCGAGCCCCTGGCTCCCCTACCTGCAGGGGAGTCACTTCACAGGTGGTGAAGCAGGTCTGCAGGTGTCTGTCTTTCTCTCCCCCTCTCTGTCTTCCCCTCCTCTCTCCATTTCTCTCTGTCCTATCCAACAACAATGACATCAATAATAACTACAACAACAAAACAACAAGGGCAACAAAATAAATAAATAAATAATTAAATTTAAAAAAAGGAAAAAAAATTCTCAGAACAAGTTAAAAGGAACCTGACTTACAGGTTCTTGTCATCTTGCCCAAGGTGCTCCATGTTCTTTTTTTTCTTTTTTTTTATCCTCTCCCCTTTCCTCCTTGCTGCAGCTCACCTGAAGTTTGGCTTCTCCACTTCTCTTTTCCACTACATCCCAGTTCCTCTCTCTCTCTCTCTCTCTCTCTCTCCCTCCCTCTCTCTCTGTCTCTCTCTCATTTGTCTACTTCTGTATCTTTCTTTCCCCTTCTCTTTATTCTCTTTTGCAGGTACCCAACAATTAAAGTATCTAGATAAAATAAGAAGGTAGATATAGAAGAAAGTTAAGCAGGCAAAGACAAAACTGTCTTGGGGAACAGAGACCTCAAGGATTTAGAATGAGGCTAGGAATATTCAGATAATAATAAATTGTATCCCTATTCTCAAAAAAAGAACACAAGATTTTAATGTGACCATTAAAGCTCCTGCTTTACTTAAGCTATCGAAATGAGGCAATGAGTCCTCAGTTCTCAAACCCATGAGTTGAATGTGCGCTCAGAGAAATCTCAGATAATGCATCTCCAAACACCTAAATTATATAGCAGATACAGAGACAGAATGCACTTTTCTTCTTTTTTTTTCTTTAATGTTTTTAATTATCTTTATTTATTGTTTAGAGACAGCCAGAAGTTGAGAGGGGAGGTGGGATAGAGAGGGAGAGAGAGAGAGAGAGAGAGAGAGAGAGACCTGCAGACCTGCAGCCCTGCTTTACCACTTAGAAAGCTTTCCCCTCATGCAGGTGGGAGTTGGGGGCTTGAACTTGGGTCCTTGTAGCATGTGCACTCAACCAGGTGCACCACCACCTGGCCTCCACAGAATACACTTTTCATAACCTGATTCCATTCCATTTCCTCAGGAGGGCAGATGTTCCAGGACTCAGATCTGTGGCTTTCTAGAATTTTCCTTTAAGAATAGTGAAAGGAGGCAGCTGGTTGGGAGAGGAGTTCTGGGGAGAATGAAAACTTGGGCTTGAATATCAGTTTATGCAAGATGGAGAGAACAGAATCTTCTACATCAAAAGATGAAAGGGAGGGGGTGAGTACTGTAGACCAATGCAGAACCAAAGTGCCTACCCCTCCCCCCACCGCCCCTGAGAACTCCCACTGATCAAGTGTGAGTTAGGAGCAGTTCCAGAACCTTCCTTGCATGCAGTGTGGCTCAGGTTTGGGCATAGTGCCTGAATCATTTTAATATTCTCGTGGAGGTCCTTTGTCATAATTTTTTTTTTAAAAAAAATCCCTCTTTACATAACCACAATTAACAGTGGTATGTGACGTTCCAAATATTAAATACACACATATTTAGTTTGTTTTTCAACAAAAAAAATGAGATCATACTTCTCTTTGATCTGAAACTTGCTTCTTTTATTTTATAGATTGTCATGAATATCTATGTCAGAGCTTTTGTATGCTGTATTTTTTTAACATAGCTTTAAAGATTTATTTATTTAACTTTACGGAAGAGAGAGAGAACTTTGTCATATGTAGGACTAAACTCTCACACATGTCAAGTTCTAACCTTTACCTGGGGGGTCACTTCTTCAGCTGCTGTATTATTCACCCTCCTTACCTTCCTTTTTATTATTTATTTATTTATTTTGCCTCCAGGGTTATTGCTGGGCCTTGGTGCTTGCACTAGGAATCCACTACTCCTGTGGCCATTTTTTCCTCGTTTTATTGAATAGGACAGAGGGAAATTGAGAGAGGAGGGGGAGAGTGGGGGGGGAGAAAAAGACACCTGCATACTTGCTTCACCGCTTGTGAAGTAACCCCACTGCAGGTAGGAAGCTGGGTGCTCAAACTGGGATCCTTACTATGTGCACTCCTCCTGGTGCACCACCACTCGGCTTATTTATTTATTTATTTATTTATTTATTTATTTATTTTACCAGAGCACTTCTCAGTTCTGGCTTATAGTCATGCAGGGGACTTGAACCTGGCATATTCAATTCTCATCTTCCTGAGACTTCTCAGGCATGAAAGTCTTTTTGTATAACCATTGTGCTATCTCCCTTGCCCTGTTATATCCTTTTTACTAACTACTTTTTTCC
This sequence comes from Erinaceus europaeus, assembly GCF_950295315.1. NCBI lineage: Eukaryota > Metazoa > Chordata > Mammalia > Eulipotyphla > Erinaceidae > Erinaceus > Erinaceus europaeus. Next base: position 71,917,436 of record NC_080171.1, on the reverse strand, counting down.
ATTGAATAATGATAGAATCTTGTGCTCAATTATTCCCTTGTTTCTGGGCTTGTTGGTTGTCTCTATGTTTTGCACTAAAAAATCTTGGTATATGTTATTTTTTTTTCTTGCACACATGTACTTGGGCTTTTATATTTCAGATTCCTAGAAGTATAATTTATAGGTTAAAAAGTGTGTTTTAGAATTGTAATTACTGCAGAAGAATTAATAGCTGTAACCAGAGGAAAAGGGTATGATTTCTAGTCAAGATTCTGTTGCTGCCCTGTTATGTGTTTGAGTCAAGTTGTTTCTCCCTTAATTGCCAAAGCTTCACCACTCTGCGCTGACTTTTTCAGATAGAAAGTTAGGGGTAGGTTCAGGGGGACAGGGAGAAACGCCTCAGTACAGGAGCTTCCCCCAGTGCTGAAAGACTTCTGTGTGTTATATCGGGGTTCAAACCTGACTTAAGCTCACAGAAAAGCAGGCTCCCTCTCAGGTGAGCTATCTCACTGGCCCAACCTCTGTGTTCTTAAGGTACATGATTTTTCCCCTACATTTGCATACTATTGTTGCCCAGTTTCAGAATGTTCACGTTCCAAAGCAATTTGAATATCTGCCCTGTCAAGATTGCCTAGATCAGTGCTAACTTTAGTTCTTTCTGATTTAGCTTTAATAAACAAATCCATTAACCTCCTGGAAGATTCTTTTGAGACATCCAAGCTGTGAATTTTTCTTTCCAGGCTTTTTGAAAGCTGAGAGACACTACTGAACTAATTCCCATTTAGACCAGACTTTGTTCATTTTATCCAGTTCAAATCAGTTTGATGATTGTTTGTTTATGTATGCTCTTAAAACATCATTGGATGATGCACATTTGACCTGTTGGCCAATAAACAGATTTGGTTTTAATCAAGTTCCAAGTTAGATATAGCACTCAAGTGATAGTGATCTTTTAGTGAAAGGCCATGCTTTGTTCAGTGAACCTTGTAAAAATCAATAATAAATTAAAATAATAAAAATAATACATAAATAAAATGAAGAGGTTGGGAGAGATGTTAAGTTTGCTTCTCTTCAACCTCTGCTTATTGAGGGCCCAGGACCAAAATAAGAAGGAAAGGTAGGACAGTGGGAATTCTTACTCTTTACTCAACTGAGTATGCAGATGTCTGAAAGCATCTTTTGTAGAATAGAATATTCACCTCCCCCAACCCCCAGTTCCTAGGGGCCCTGTAAGGAAACAATTCTGACTCAACACAGAATATTACAGAATATAGATTTGAAATTTAAATAAACATAGGTATGGTTTAGCAAATGCATTGATAAGATACTTTCAAACTGCTTCCCCCCCCTTCTTCTCCTCCTACACACACACACACACACACACACACACACACACACACACACACACACACTTTTCTAGGTAAATAATCTGTGCTATTAAGCCAGAGATATAAAATATGCTGTTAGAATTTTGATCCCTCTGTGATGTTGGGTCTGTAGCAGAACATATATTCTAGTACACGGGATATTCATAAGGTAGATTGTATCCTGGGTCATTAAACCAAACAAAAAAAATAGCAAAATGGAAAAGAAAGTATGGAAATACATTCACTGACCACATTGAAATTTGGTTGAAATTCATAGTAGGAAGATAGCAGGGACATTAAACAACACATTTCTAAATGATCTGCATTTACTTTAAATGTGATAGAAAATAATGCAAAGTCAATCTAAAGGAACAAGGAAAGAATAGATAAAACAAAAACAAATGATATTGAAAATCTCAAAGCAGTCCCTGTGATCCATGTGCCAGAGTGATTCTCTGGTGCCTCCCCTTCCTTCCCTTCCCTCTTTCTCTCATAAATAAATAAATCTTTAAAAATTTACACTGTCAACTAGACAGATGGCCCAGAGATGGAACACAAGACTTATAAGGAGTAAGATCTAATATCATCCCCAGCACTCCATATGCGAGTGATGCTCTAGTTCTCTCTCATTTCTAAGTAAGTAAGTACTTGGAAGGAAAAGTAAGATTTATATTGAAAATCAGATTAGTCAGAATAGAAAAAAATAGTTTCAAATAAGAATAAAGCTGAAAGCATCATTTTTCTCTTTATTGTAGGGATTAATGTAGTTTGTAAATGTGTAATGTTTCTCAGTTTTCCACATAACAATTCAACCCCCTCTAGGTCCTCCTCTGCCATCATGTTCCAGGACCTGAACCCCTACCCCCATCCCAGAGTATTTTAAATTGCTGCAATACACCAACATTTCTTAATTACCAGAACTTTGGTATGACAAAAAAAAAAAAAAAAGACATATAGGGGCTGTGTGGTGGTACACCTGTTAGAACACAAACATAGTACTCAAGGACCTGGGTTCAAGCCCCTAGTCCTCACTTGCAGGGGGGGAAGCTACACAAGTGGTGAAGTAGTGCTGCAAGTTGTCTTTCTTTCTCTCTTAAATTCTTGCCAGGGGTATCTCTGAGGCGTGGCGCCAACATTACAAAGTCACAGCTCCAGGTGGCATTTTTAATCCTTCCCTTTTCCCTTCTGTTTATTGGATAGGATGGGGAGAGGTTGAGAGGGGAGAGGGAGGTAGAGAGGGAGAGAGAAAGAGACACCTGCAAACCTGCTTCACCACTCATGAAGTGCCCTGCTGGAGATGGAGAGCAGGGGCTCTTTGGGCTGGTCCTTGAGCATGGCACTATGTGTGTGTTTAATTGGGTACACCACTGCCTGGCTCCCTCTCCCCTCTCTATCTCTCCTTCCCTCTCAATTTCTCTGTCTCTATCTAAAATAAAAAATAAGTGAATAAATAAATAAAACATTAAAAAAACAAGCAAACAAAAAGTAGGCAGGTAGATTGAAGAAATTAAAAGTCCAGAAATTGACACATTTATCATCATTTAACTTTTGACCAAGGTGCTAAGTGATTCATAAGAAACAGTACCATATTTTCAGTATGTTGAAAGGGTTGGAACCATCAGTTCTACTAAAAGTGGACAAATCATTTGTTCCAAAGTGGATGTGTGTATACCAAGCAAGTATATGGAAAGATATTCAACACCTTAGTATTCAGGAGATGGGAACTGAAACTAATTTGAGATACTATGACATACCAAAATGGTCACAACAGAAAAATACCACATATACCAAGTGTTGCTGAAACTGCTAACCATCTGGGACAATAATACACTGCAGGAGTAGAAAATGGACTATACAGCCTCTCTGAAAAATAACTTGTCAATTTTTGAAGGACATTAAAGAAGACAATTGGCATATGATCCTGTAATCCTTCTTTTAACCAAAGATCAGCAAAACTTCATGTTCACTCAAACACCTGATACTTATAGTATCTCTGTATTCATAATATCCCCGAACTAGAAACAATCCAAAGTTCTTAAACAGATGAATAGACAAAGTGTGCTCCAGGTTATACAGTGGGATTCTAGTTAGCACACATGTGTGTATGTGCATGCACACACATAGGAAACCACTAATACACACAACTTGGATGAATTTCAGGTGATTATGCTTAATGAAAGGAGCCTGACTTGAAATATTACCATTCTTCTTAGACCGAAAGAGACAATACTGTGAGATCAAAGTAAAACAGTGGTTTCCAGAGGCTTGGGAAGAATAGGTCTTTCCTGAGGTCAGATAAATGTTTTTGGGTTTTGATTGTTGTGCTAGTATCATGAACTTATATGCATTAAATCAGAATGGATAGGACATTGCACACAATAACATTGATTTTATTGTCGGTTGATTAAAAATCAATATATACTTTAAGGCTTTTCACTTGATACTAAGGATTATACACAGTTTATCTGGAGCAGCTTCTGATGATGGGTCTCTTAATTCAAAGACTTGGAATTTGCCTTTAAAAGTTATAGATAATAATGGAGAATCTGAGTAAATAGGAAAAAAGGGGGGGATAGTCTAATAGTTATGCAAAAAAAACTTTCATGCCTAGGGCTTCAAAGTCATATGTTCACTCCCTTGCCCTAAGCCAGAGCTGAGCAATACTCTGGTAAAACAAAACAAAATGAAACAAAACAACAACAAAAAAAAAAAAAAAAAAAAAAAAAACCTGCAGCTGGAGACATATAGTCATGTCAAAGCAAGAGCAATAGAATCCAAAAGTTTGCTTTGTTGCCAAGTCAAACAGAAAACACAAATATTTGTATAGTGTTGTAACAAAAGTCATATGGGTTTTGGCAGAAAGACCTCTTAATGGCACTTGTGGCTTTCAAATAACTGAGCTTTGCCTATTATGTGCAAATTGCATGCAGATGTGCTGTATATCAGGGACCTCAGTTCTGTCCTGAGGTGAAGATATTCAAGCTAGAACTCAGACTGACAAGGAGAATTTGTCTACTTGTGCACATGTGGTTGAGTCACTAACTTTTTGGCACTGGGGTTTGAAAAGATTGTATGCACCAGGTACATGTAGAAGAGTCCGTTGAATTGTTTTGCAGTTGTGGGTTTCTGACTTGTTTCCATTTCAACTGCACAGATAGTATTCAAGTCTTTTCATTTGGGCTTGAGGTGTTTGGGGATCAAAAGGAGAATCATTGGACTTTAGAGTGAGTGGAGTGGTGGGTACTGATGGAGTCATGGGGAATTCCAGAACTCCCTCACTGTTCCCATTTATGAAGCCACATCTCTGTTTCCAGGATAATCTATTTAACTCCCAACTTTCCTTTTTCATAAAGCGTTTTTTCACATGCTTGCCCATTTATGGTCTTAAGGTAAGGAGCCAGGATTCAGTAGAGTTCTTGGGATACAAGTTAACAAGACCAATTTTAGGCTACTTAAAATAAATGTGATGGAAAAATAATGGCTAACTCTCAGAATCAAGGGAAATGCTGGCTTCAAAAATGATAGATACCTGATCAATGAGGATTATGTATGGGAAATCTTTTCAGAGAACTGCCATTCAGACATTTTCCCCATTTTCACTTCACACAGGATTCACCATGGGCTGAGTCAAGACTAACTCACATACCCACTTTTTGGCTGAGGGGGGAGGGGGTCACATCAAACTGTATACAGCAGGGAAGGGAATGGTTCTGCAACAGTTAATCAGAGTTTTGATTTTTTTGAGTGGTTATTGGATGGGTGAAAACAACACTTCCTGGACTGCCATGGTGATTTTTTTTCTTCTGAGAAAGATGTTAGTTTTTATGGCTGAAAAAGTAATAGACTAGGAATTAGTCTTGACCAGAACTCCTACAGAAGTCTGCCATGTTAGCAGTAAGATCTTAAGGAAAACCCATGAATGCCTGGGCTTCTGCTTTACTTAAAGAATGAATGGCATGATGTGGACTGGGTGGTGGTGCACCTGATTGAGCACACATGTTACCATATGCAAGGTGCTGGATTCAACCTCCTGCTCCCCACCTGCAGGGGGAAAGCTTCGTGAGCAGTGAAGCAGGTATGCAGGTATCTCACTCTTTTTTTCCCTCTCTGATGCCCCCTTTCCTCCAATATTTACTTGTCTCTATCAACAAGAAGAAAGGAAGAAATAAAAAAGAATGAAGAGGTTGATTAAGATGCTTCCTAACATACCCTTCTGCTGTAAATCTCAGGAGATGTATATTTCAGTCCATAATTGGAGTCCTTAGTTTGCTATAAGACTGTTAAATTCAACAGGGTTATTTTGTGTTTTTTATATATAATTTTTATTTATAAAAAGGAAACACTGACAAAAAACCATAGGATAAGAGGGGTACAACTCCATAAAATTCCCACCACCAGAACTCTGTATCCTATCCCCTCTCCTGATAGCTTTCCTATTCTTAATCCCTCTGGGAGTATGGACCAACGGACATTATGGGGTGCAAAGGTGGAAGGTCTGGCTTCTGTAATTGCTTCCCCACTGAACATGGGCATTGACAGGTTAATCCATACTCCCAGCCTGTCTCTCTCTTTCCCTGGTGGGGCAGGGCTCTGGGGAAGTGGGGCTCCAGGACATATTGGTGGGGTCATCTGCCCAGGGAAGTCTGGTTGGCATCATGGTAACATCTAGAACCTGGTGGCTGAAAAAAAAAGAGTTAAAAAAGATATAAAGCCAACAGGTGGTGCAAAGCATAAGGATCCCGGTTCATACCCCGGCTCCCCACCTGCAGGGGAGTCGCTTCACAGGCGGTGAAGCAGGTCTACAGGTGTCTATCTTTCTCTCCTCCTCTCTGTCTTCCCCTCCTCTCTCCATTTCTCTCTGTCCTATCCAACAATAACAACTACAACAATAAAACAACAAGGGCAATAAAAGGGAATAAATAAATAAAATAAATATTAAAAAATTTACAAAAAAGATATAAAGCCAAACAAATTGTTGACTAATCATGAACCTAAAGGCTGGAATAGTGCAGATGGGGGTCTCTGTTTTGTAGATAGTTAGTAGGCCTATTTTAGTTATACTCCAAAGAGCCCATGACTATACTAGTTTTTTTTTTTTCTAAGCCTGACATCTGATATTCAGGTGGACCCAAGTTATTGGATGGGGAGATGATGTCATGGCTTGAAAAAGGACCAGAAAGGTGGATCAGGGAAGAGAGTAGCTCCCAAATATGGGAAAGGGGTAAAAATATTGTTGTCTATAAAACCCCATCGATTTGATGTGATCTGGGGCCCATATTCAGCTGAGGAGCATATGTGACTTCTGCATCCCTGTAGATCTGAGCTTACATTCTGTGGTCATGAGTAGGAATGTTTCAAGCTTCCCCAATTTCAGGGCAGCCCTGAAATATTTTGAGTTTTTTTAGTGGTGGTTCTTCAATGTTAGGGTGCACAGGCATTTTTTTGAATTTTATTAGTTAATATTGGTTCAAAAAATTACAAGATAATAGGGGTATAATAACTTGCACCATTCCTACCATCAGAGTTCTGAATCCCCATTCCCTCCACTGTATGCTGTAACAGTTCTAAGGTTGAAGATAGGTGTTCACTATTCTCTCTTTCTTTCTTTCTTTCTTCCTTTCTTTCTTTCTTTCTTCCTTCCTTCCTTCCTTCCTTCCTTTCTTTTTTTTTTTTTTTTTTTTTTGCCTCCAGGGCTATTGCTGGGGCTCGGTCCCTGCACCATGAATCCACTGCTCCTGGAGGCCATTTTTTTCCCCTTTTGTTGCCCTTGTTGTTGTAGTCTTGTTGTGGTTATTATTGTTATTGTTGTTGTCGTCATTGTTAGATAGGACAGAGAGAAATGGAGAGAGGAGGGGAAAACAGAGAGGGGGAGAGAAAGACAGACACCTGCAGACCTGCTTCAGCACCTGTGAAGTGACTCCCCTGTTTCTGTCTTTCCCTGGTGGGGGAAAGGCTCTGGAGTGGTAAGGCTCCAGGACACACTGGTGAGGTCCACTGCCTAGGAAAGTCAGGATGCAATCATAATAGCTTCTGCAACTTGGTGGCTGAAAGGTGACAAGATATAAAGCAGGACAAAATGATTAATGAATAGGAACCAAAAAGTAGGAATAGAACAGGTGAGAATAGGGATCTTAGTGTGGAAAAAAGTGAGGAATTCTATTTTAGGTGTGTTCCTAGAGGACTATGACTATCAGTTTTTGCTTGAGTTTGACAGCTAATATGGAGTTGAAGAAAAGCTCTGAATAAAATTAACTATTTACCCCATTCACTTGACCCAGGGCCCTTGAATACTCTTATTTAAAACAGTAGTCTGTGTAACCTCTGAGTCCTTCTCAGTCTGAGCTTAGATAGCTGGGAACCTTCTAGGCTGCACTCATTTCAGGACCAGTCTTCCTCAAATAGCAGGGTAGGATGATCTAGCCTCTCTTCAGAGAGTGGGGCAGTCCCTACCATTGCTATTTTATAGTGAGGGCAAGATCCTGGAGAGGCTCACAAGAGGGCTTATGCTGATGTTCCTGGTGTAAGTGACCAGTAATGGTGGAGAGAGGGATCTATTAGAGGTCTAGGCCAATAATATCTGTGTGGAAATCCAAGGATTCCCTAACTAGGGCCCCAGATGATGGGGTGGTCTGTCATTGACCAAAAAGGCCATTTTTAAATGAGCCAATATCTTCCCCTTATCCAGCTTTTGTAGTCCTTTATTTATCTGACAAGCTTAGATTTTCTCTCAGTTAAAGCATTGAGTCTTGTTTGTTGTTTCCAGTTTATGGGTCTGTCTTCTCTGGACCTTTCTACTAGATTGCTAAGCTTATTTGGTCTAAGTATGATCAATTAGAGAATTTATGATACCTTCTTTAAGCACTTCTACTAGGATTCCAGGCTTATTAAGTCTAAGTCTATTCACAGAGGCCTATTAAGCATTTTACTTTACTATAGCAATAAAAACAATAAAATGTCTAGGAATAAACCTAACCAAAGAAGTAGAAGACTTGTATAGTAAAAATTATGAGTCACTATTCAAGGAAATAGAAAAAGATACAAAGAAGTGGAAAGATATTCCATGTTCATAGGTTGGAAGAATTAACATCGTTAAAATAAATATACTACCCAGAGCCATATGCAATTTAATACAATACTCATCAAGATCCCAACCACATTTTTTAGGAAAATAGAAAAAATGCTACAAATGTTTGTCTGGAACCAGAAAAGACTTAGAATTGCCAAAACAATCTTGAGAAGAAAGAACAGAACTGGAGGCATCACACTCCCAGATCTCAAATTGTATTATAGGGCCATTGTCATCAAAACTGCTTGGTACTGGAACATAAATAGACACATTTACCAGTGGAATAGAATTAAGAGCCCAGAAGTAAGCCCCCATACCTATGGACATCTAATCTTTGACAAAGGTGCCCAGACTATTAAATGGGGAAAGCAGAGTCTCTTCAACAAATGGTGTTGAAAAAATTGAGTTGAAACATGCAGAAGAATGAAACTGAACCACTACATTTCATAAAACACAAAAGTAAATTCTAAGTGATTCAAGGACTTGAATGTTAGACCAGAAACTATCAGATACTTCAAGGAAAATATTGGCAGAACTCTTTTCCATCTAAATTTTAAAGACATCTTCAGTGAAAAGAAGACTAAGGCAAGCATAAATCTATGGGACTACATCAAATTAAAAAGCTTCTGCACAGCAAAAGAAACCAATACCCAGACAAAGAGACCCCTTACAGAATGGGAGAAGATCTTTACATGCCATACATCAGACAAGAGGCTAATAACTAAAATATATAAAGAGCTCACCAAACTCAAGAACAAGAAAATAAATGACTCTTATCTCAAAATGGGGAGAAGACATGGACAGAATATTCACCACAGAAGAGATCTGAAAAGCGGAGAAACATATGAAAAAATGCTCCAGTCCTTATTGTCAGAGAAATGCAAATAAAAGACAACAATGAGATACCACTTCACTCCTGTGAGAATGTCATATATCAGAAAAGGTAACAGCAACAAATGCTGGAGAGGTTGTGGGGACAAAGGAACCCTCCTGTGCTGCTGGTGGGAATGCCAGTTGGTCCAACCCCAATGAAGAACAGTCTGGAAAACTCTCAGAAGGCTAGAAATGAACCTACCCTATGACCCTGTAATTCCTCTCCTGGGGATATGTCCCAAAGAACCAAACACAACCATCCAAAAATATTTGTGTATACCTATGTTCTTAGCAGCACAATTTGTAATAGCTAAAACTTTGAAGCAACCCAGGTGTCCAACAACAGATGAGTGGCTGAGCAAATTGTGGTCTGTATACACAATGGAATACTACTCAGCTATAAAAAATGGTGACTTCACCATTTTCAGCCCATCTTGGATGGAGCTTGAAGAAATCATGCTAAGTGAAATAAGTCAGAAACAGAAGGATGAATATGGGATGATCTCACTCTCAAGCAGAAGTTGAAAAAAAGATCAGAAGAGACAACACTAAGCAGAACTTGGAATGAAGATGATGTATTGTACCAAAGTAAAAGACTCTAGCATGGCTGGGGGGGGAGGAGGGTTCAGATCCTGGAGCATGATAGTAGAGGACCTAGTTGGGGTTGTATTGTTATGTGGAAAACAGGGAGATGTTATGCATATACAAACTATCTTATTTACTGTTGACTGTAAAACATTAATTCCTTAATAAAGAAAAAAATAAAGTGAAAAAAGTTTTTTTATTTTGAGTTATATAATTGTACCTTGCTTATGGATACATGTACACCTGTACCCAGTACCCTAATGGCTAGCCTGTGTCTAGTATCTGTAACTTTGTTAGATAATGAGCCATCTGAAATGGAACCAGGTTGTGTTAGGAAAGATTTCACCAGATTAGAGGAGTTAGGGTGTTTACATCTCAGGCTTGGTATCTCTGGTGACAATCTACCATAATAATTTAGTAGCAGCAGGTTCATAGGAATCTTAAAGTGGCTGGCTGGGTGGAAATGTATTTACTAAAATCTATATTCCAGGGCCTCATCCCAAGTGATTATGACTCATTTGTTCATTCTGAGTGGAACTCAAAACTTAGCATTACAAAAAGTGCTAGGTTCAGGTGAACAAGTATAGAGCTCTTTGGTTCTCAATCCCTGGAAGGGAACCTCCTCTGTTGAAGTTAGCACTGGTAACAACATCTAAAATTAAGTGGTTGCCATGCTCCCAAACCTCCTACATACCCCCACCCCAAGTCAGCAGATTCATTTCTGGTGTTAAGGGAAACAAACCCCCAGGACTCCTGCATTCTTTCCTTACTCCTCTTTCTTTCTCTGTGGAGAGTCTACCCTTAAGTCTGAAGAGCTTTCTGTGCTGTATGAAGTACATGAGGGCGTTAAATAGAGCCTTGCTCAGTGAAAGCACATATTTGGAGTCAGCAGGGCCTGGCTTAGTAAGTTTCTGGTTTTTAGAGGTTGAGCCTCTAGAGGTTGAGTCTGGAGAGCTCACCCAGTAGCATGAATGCCTTACCACACTTCAGGCCCTGGGTTCTAGCCTTGACATTACATGGTGTCAAGTACCATGGGTAGCACCGAGGAATTCCAGAAGTGGTGGAGGGTGCTGAGTTGTCTCTATTCTTTCTGTATCTCCCTCTCCTTTCTCTCAAATGAAGAATTTTTAATAAATAAAATGAATGAGAGTGGTCTGGGAGGTAGTGCAGTAGATAAAGCACTGGATTCTCAACCATGAGATCCCAAGTTCAATCCCCGGCAGCACATGTACCAGAGTGATGTCTGGTTCTTTCCCTCTCTGCCTAGCTTTGTCATGAATAAAAAAATTCTTTTTTAAAACTTAAGTTTTTTTTTTTTTTTTAATTTTGGCCTGGGGAGGCAGCTCCATGGTGACATTGTGTATATGCAAAATCCTAGCCTCACATTTAAAATAAAAAGAAGTTGAACATCCTGACCATACTTTTGTATTAAACACATCTCATTTGGGCAGTTACATGAAAGGAATCATACATAGGCCATTGTTTTTCCTGTGTTGCTATGTGCACCACACCTTCTGTCATCTCCAGGTATTTTCTCTTAAATACTGAGTTCCACCCAACATGCTCCGACCTTATAGTTTGTACATGGTGGAGGGATATGTTTTGTGTGCTTGCCTGAATAATTCTCTACCGGCTTCTACAATGTGCCTTTAACACAGGTAGTGACTACCAAAGGGTTCTTGACTTTTTAAGATAAGACTGAAGAAGTTGAAAGCCAGTGTGCTTTCTCCATAGATTCAGAATGCTGAACAAATGAGAGCTAACTATAATAAGAGTGAAAAATAGTTTAAGTACTGGTGTAAGTTGTACTCAGCTCTAAACAGGAAGCCCCTTTAATATTAAATAAATGGTAAACCTTAAAAAATTTTAGGGAGACTTTATCAGTGTTTGAGTTAACTGTGCATATATGATTTGCAATGTACAAAAAATTCTCATTTGATATACCCACTTGCCTTTATTAGTTCCAATCTTAGGATAGAAAATGAATGAGAGTGGCCCGAGAGGTGACACAGTAGATAAAGCACTGGATTCTCAACCTTGAGATCCCGAGTTCAATCTCTGGCAGTACATGTACCAGAGTGATGTCTGGTTCTTTCCCTCTCTGCCTGTCTTTGTCATGAATAAAAAAATTAATTCTTTTTTAAAAAAGATTTTATTGATTTATGAGAAAGATAGGAGAGAGAAAGAACCAGACATCATTCTGGCACATGTGCTGCTGGGGATCAAACTTAGGACCGCATGCTTGAGAGTCCAAAGCTTTATCACTGCACCACCTCCTGGACCAATAAATAAATTCTTTAAAAAAAAAAAAGAAAGAAAATGAATGGGATAACTAGGTTTGTAACTTCTAAGATGTAGTGAAGGCCCATTATATATAAGAGCTCCTTGTAGCTGCCAGGTCCAGTTTCTGTGTGTGTTTCAAGTGCAATTGTCCTTTTCAGATGCTTGATGGGTTGTATCTATGCTGTGTATGTGTATTTTTTGTGTGTATATGGGCACCAGTGCTCACTTAATGGGAAAAGAAAGACAAGGGTGGGAGGACAGTGCATTCGTGAAAGGCTCATTCTGCAAGTTTTAATTCTCGCTTTATTTTTTAAATTTTGTTAGTGATTTAATATTGATTTACAAAATTACATGTCAACAGAGGTGTAAGTCCACTCTCTTCCCACCACCGGGGTTCTGAATCTTCAGTTGCCCCACTGCAAACCACCATGTGAATCAGCCATCATCTGTACAACTGTCTGTCTACATGTATACATAATTGTCCCATTTTTCTTCCAGATCCAATATTCTCTTTCCCCCTGAGCCACTCATGACAATGTTACTACCTCCTTTTCCTCCTCTCCTTTTCTCCTCTCTCTGGGTGCTAATGAAACTGGAGTTCAGAGCCCTCTTATCTTCTTCCTCCTATCACTTCTCCCCCACTGGGAGTATGGATCAAAGTTGCTTTTGGGGTGCAGAAGGTAGGAGTTATGGCTTCTGTAATTACTTGTCTACTTGACATGGGCATTGGCAGGTCAATCCATATCCCCAGCTCGTGTCTATCCTTCCCCAGTAGGCCAGAACTCTGGAGAGGTAAGGTTCCAAGGACATTCTGGTGAGGTCATCTGCCCAGAGAAGTCAGATGGAATCATGGCAGCATCTGCAACTTGGTGTCTGGAAGGTGGAAGGACATAAATTGAGACAAAATGATTAGTGAACAGGGACCAAAAAGTAGGAATAGAACAGATGAGATTAGGGATCTTAGGGTAGAAGAGAGTCCATCTTAGGCATGTTCCTTGGGGCACACAATTATGATAGTTTTGCTTGAGTTTGATAGCTAGGCTGATGTTGGATATAAATACTGTCTGAGAAAATTGTGTCAGAGTAGAGAAAAGGACTAGAAAGTTGTATTAAGGCAGTGAGTAGCTTCCATTCTTGAAAATAATTCTATGGATATAATTAACTATTTACCATATATATACCCTGGGTCAGGTGTATGGCAATATATATGGCACCAGAGCCTGTGTAACCTCTGAGCCCCTACTGGTCTGAGCTTGCTGTCCATGGTCACAGCTGGGAACATTGCAGGCTGCACTCATTTCAGTACCAATTTTTTTTTCAAGTGGCAGGACAGGATACCCTAATCTCTCTTCGGAGACTGGGGCTATCCGCACTGTCTTGTTGCCTTATTTTTCACTTTCTCCCATTCTAGAATCAGGAGTGGGAAGCTCTGTCTATACTTTGGCTTCTAGATATGTTGATATCTGAGAGGTGAGTGAAAGAGTTTATTCTTCAGAGTGTAGAAAAAGAAAGGCCTCTCAGCAAGTATGCATTCTGTTCCTCTTAGAAGTGGTCTTAGAAGTGGTTGGCCAGCGTGATGCTCTTTCCATCTTGTCTCTTGCGAGGCATCCCCACATCTCCTGCTGGCTCTCCTGACCAACATTCCTCACTTGGTGCCTCATAAATCAGGAGGGAGGGTGCCATTGCAGTCGTGACCATATAAGGGGAAGAGAGGCCCCGTGGAGACTCAGTACTCGCCTCCCATCAGAACTGTCTATATAGTGGAGGCCTTTTAAGGACACACAGTGCATGCAGGGAAACATCACCAGGCAGCCCATCCATTTTTCCTGATACTGCTGAGTTGCTGCCTACAAGCTTGGTGTCACTTAGAAACAGATCACAGGGCTGTGCTGATGTGGGGACCATTCTGCCTGCTTGGTGCTGTGGACACCTTGCTTGTCACTACAAGCCCAGCGTACCACACAGCCTTTTGACATGGACACCCCTCCCTGTCTGGAATAATGATGGCCACTGCCAAAAGGTGCCCACTGCCTTCTAAAGGCCTCCTGAGAGTCTCGTCTACACCATGGCATTCATCACTGCATATCACAAAGCCTCCTGTTTAGAGAGATCTGACTGAGCCACTGAGTGTTCTCTTCCTAGCTCTGGATCCTTGGTTGGACACAGCCTCTGGGAGACCCCATGTCCTCATTGAAAAATGGGGAAGATACATGTGATAAAATTCATGCAAACTCTTTGACATAAGCACTTGGCACAGAGTAAATGCTTATTATGTGGCAGTTCTTATTGTGTCTTACTGCCAAAAGATGATTTTGCTCTTCTCACTTACCTTTTTACTCAGTTACTTTTTTTTCGCTCCAGGGTTATTGCTGTGGCCCAGTGCCTGCACTACAAATCCACTGCTCCCTCCTCCTTGAGGCTATTTTTTCCCTTTTGTTGCCCTTGTTGTTTATTTTTGTTGTTGTTGTTATCATTGTTATTGCTGTTGTTGTTGTTGGATAGGACAGAAAGAAATGGAGAGAGGAGGGAAAGACAGAGAGGAGGAGAGAAAGATAGACACCTGCAGACCTGCTTCACCGCTTGTGAATCAACCTCCACCCCTGCAAGTGGGGAGCCGGGGGCTCTAACGGGGATCCTGACACCAGTCCTTGCACTTTGTGCCATGTGCGCTCAACCCACTGCGCTACCACCACTCCCTTACTCAGATACTTCTTATAACTTCCACTGCTCCCATCCAGTACCCTTCTGACAAGATATCTTTTATTTGTAGGCAAAGCATATCAAATATTCTTAGTGGGGTCAGACAATGGCACACCAGGTTAAGCGTACAGCTGATTGGCATCTCTCCCCTCTCTCATACCTTAGGTCAGGGATGACCAAGTTGTTTTATGTTTGCAGGCATGGCCCCTCCCATCAGGAGCACCAGTCACCACTTGCAGTGATTAGAATCTTCCCACCTCCAAGTTGCTCATTGTCCTTTCTGCCTACATTTGAATGTGACCCAGAACTTATTTCTCCAGTGAACACTCCCCACCCCCATGTACCTGTGCAGTTCTAGACCTAGTGCAGAGGGAAGCTCAGAGAATAACAGCCTTTATCTTTCCGAAGGACCACTAGCTGACAGGACAGCAGAGGGCATCTGTGTGGGAGAGTTATGCCACCCTTCAGGAGCCTTGGGAAGGACTTTGTCTCATGCTGGGGCTCTGGAAGAGTTCCCAGAAGCTAAACTTTCTAAGACAATTACAGAGTGAGCTAAGGGGTGTGAGGGGAGGGGTGTCACCAAGCCACAGAGGGCAGAAAGCATTGCTTGTGTGGGAATTATAAGCTTTAGGTGTCCCTGGAAATTTTTTATTTTTTAACAAAGAACAGACACCACCTCACTTTATTACTTTTTATTTATTGTCTTATTTTTATTAGTGATTTAAAAGATTATAAAATAATAATTCCACACCACTCCCACCACAAAAATTCTGTGCCTCCTTCCCACTCACAGTAACCACCACAGTTCTCATAAAAT